>NC_092349.1:20852323-21163156 GCF_963676685.1 Mytilus edulis
ATATGATATCGAACAGTTATTACGCTTTTGTAACTGACACCGTGTAACCAAAATCTTTCCCATATAAGAGTTATCTCCCCGAACACTGTTTTTCTTGTTATCGCGTAATCTTCACAACCGTATAAGAAACCGACAAATTTATTTTTGCAAATTGCTCATTACATCTTCAGGATGTGCTGTTTTATTTTGACCGAAGCCGTATAGAGATTCCATATGAGAGTTATTTCCCCTTTTGTATTTGAAATTTTGAAATGTATTTTAAACTGGAAAACCATAAGTGATAGAGACCTAGGGTCTTTTGATTTGAGATCCTTGGTCCAAAAAAATGAAAATTAGGTCAAGGTCAAAGGTCAAGGTCATATTCTAAATTTTGATTTTGGCTTATTTTCACTCATTTTCATTAACCTTATCAGATATCGACAAATTATTTTTACTTAATTGTTAGTTGCGACATGTCGTAACATAATAATTTTGGTTGAAAGGGTGCGTAGACAATAAATGGGAGTTTTAGCCCCTACCACATCTAAAATTATGCGTAAAGTGATATTACTTATTAACCATACATATTAGAGACCTAGGGTCTTTTGATTTGAGATCCTCAGTTTGTGACCTTGAAATTGAGGTCAAGGTCATAGGTAAATTTGGCGTTTTAGATTATGACCTTTGGTTAAAATTCATATCTATACATCATAAAGCCATAGGAACTGACATTTTAGACTGATTTTTAATATTTTAATATCAAAATAGATATTTACTGGTGGAAAGACCTTCAATTGTTCTCTGAACAATTGGTTTTTAATTATTATTATTATTATTTTTTTTCTTCCACCAACTTTTTTTTCCTTCGCAGTTTTTTTGTTTCGCAAGATGTCGCTTAGACATATGGTACATGATATCGAACAGTTATTACGCTTTTGTAACTGACACCGTGTAACCAAAATCTTTTCAATGTAAGAGTTATCTCCCCGAACATTGTTTTTCTTGTGATCGCTTAATATTCGCAACCGTATAAGAAACCGACAAATTTATTTTACCAAATTGCTCGATATATCCTCAGGATGATTTGATTTATTTTGACCAAAGCTATCCGGAGACTCCATATGAGAGTTATTTCCCCTTTTATATTTGATGTAAGTGATATGCATTTTTAACTGGAAAACCATAAGTGGTAGAGGCCTAGGGTCTTTTGTTTTGAGGTCCTTGGTCCAAAAAATGAAAATGAGGTCAAGGTCAAAGGTCAAGGTCATGATTAAAATTTTGATTTTGGCTTGTGATCTCTTTTTTTTCAGAAATCATATAAGATATTGACAAAATATGTTCATAAAATTGTTAGTTACAACATGTAGTAACACATAAATTTTAGTCGACAGGGTACGTAGACATTTGATGCGAGTTTTCCCCCTTTTTATATCTAATATCATACGTATGGTTATATAACTCATGAACAATATAAAGTAGAAAACTAGAGTCTTTTGATTTGAGGTCCTTGGTTTATGACCTTGAAATTGAGCTCAAGGTCATATGCTAATTAAACGTTCTAGATTTTGACCTTTGTTTTTACCTCATATGTACACATGATAAAGCCATGGGACTGTTTGCATTAAGTTGTAAGCAATGTGACCTTAAAAAACACAACCGGAAGTGAACTTTTGTAAACCAGAAGTAGCTATTTTTTGCACTAAATCAATGTAAAAGTATATAGAACCATATATTTTTGGAATCAGTGTCAAGTAAACTATCAAACAATACCGGAAGTAAACTTTTTAAACCGGAAGTAAAAGATTATCTCCCTTTTTTTTTTTTTTTTTTTTTATAGAAACAATATATTTTTGGAATAAGCGTTCAAAAAGCTGTCATTTGACGCTAAAATTGACATTTAAAACCAAATTTTAATATTTTCATATAAAAAAAAGGTCTTAACTGGTGGAAAGACCATCAATGGTTCTCTGAACGATTGGTTTTTAATTGTTTATAAGAATTTTTCTCTATTCTTTTTTCGCCAATTATTCTCAATTGTTTATTTCTTAGTACTCATTTTTTTTGTGAATAATCAAAATGTATGCGTAATATTTCGTCAATTTTACAGTAGATTACTTTTCATATAATGCGAAATGTACGTAATTTACTGCTCCGCACAACTTTCTTTAATTCCACATATGGATTCTGCTTGTAAAAATAATAAGGAGGTAATCGTTTTCGTTTTTAAGGTACAAATTGCTGCAATTACAGCATTTTACGCCATAAATACAAAGGATATATAGGGAAAATCATAAAAAAACGGCAAATATTGTATATGTAACTTTATAAAGATTTTCTAATTTGTTGATTCACAGAGTGGTTTTTATAATTGATATACGATTCTAAAATGAACAACGAATCCATTGGTGCAAAGAAAGTTCTGAGCAACCGTGCTAGTCTTCAAGCTATATTCTGTAGACGTTGGATTTTCAGCATAAAATATTCGGCGACGGTATTGATGTCTACTCTAACGTCACCACAACTTCTACCCTATACAATGCTATTATACTGTACAGTGTCGTAACAAAGTTGTGAGTGTGTAGTATCCATTTGTCTAATAATTGCAAATTATCTAGATAATCAATTGATACATAAATAAACTATTTAATTTTTAGGGATATTTTTAATGCCAAAAAAAAAAAATGCAAAGAAATATACTGCAAGTCAAAGAAAATTACTTAAAAGACTTTAACTCCATTCGTTCTAGATTAGACAGGGTTCCACATCTATTTTGAATTGCTTATATTGTTTTTTAATTGTTATAAATCAAATATCGAGTTTTTAATGGTCCCGGTTAATACAGCGTTGACAAAATGATACTATACATATTTAAAAAAAAATCGGTTATTATTAGGTCTTTCCACTTTTCTGTGGAAAGACCTATTGTTTTTCTTCTGATTATTTTTTTTTCTTCCGCCTAATTTAGTTCTTGCGATAAACATTTGTTTCGCAATATGTCGCTTAGATATTTTGTATATGATATCGAACAGTTTATGCGCTTTTGAAATTTACCCTGCGTAAACGAATACTTTTCTTTGTAGGAGTTATCTCCCCAAACACTGTTTTCCTTGTTATGGCATCTCCTTCGCAACCGTTAAAGATTATGACAAATTTACTTTACAAAATTGTTCGTTACATCCTCAGTAATTTTTGGCGTATTTGGATCGAAGCGATTCGAAGAAATTTTATAGGAGTTATCTATCTTTTCGGAATAAATTTGTCGGTATGTTTTTTTAACTCATAAACCGTTAACCGTATAACCCTGGAATGTTTTTATTTGAGTCCCCTGATTCCTAACTTAGAAAATTAGGTCAAGGTCAAAGGTCAAGGTGATATTTTAGATTTTCATATGTCTTTGATTTCCCTATAACTCTTGAACGGTTATAGATACAAAAAAATAAGCAGTGAAAAATGCTTGGTACTTCAAGGGGCAACTTTTTTACATTATGACTATATTGATTTTACCATCATGTAAGGGACATAACTCCCATCGATGGTTTTTAAAAGGCCATTTTTAGGCAAAACTCTTAAACAAAAGGTCCTTGACACATAGGGTCTTTTGCAATGACCTTGTGGAGCAATG
This sequence comes from Mytilus edulis, assembly GCF_963676685.1. Lineage (NCBI taxonomy): Eukaryota > Metazoa > Mollusca > Bivalvia > Mytilida > Mytilidae > Mytilus > Mytilus edulis. Next base: position 20,855,925 of record NC_092349.1, read on the forward strand.
ACCTTGACGAAGGTTACAAGGTCAAAGGTCAAGGTCATCAAATTATGTGGTTTTGGCACTATTTAAACAGTTTTATGTGTGTTTGAATTTCAACCAACCAACCAACATACCAACCAACCAATCAATCAATCAATCAATCAATCAATCAATCAATCATGATCATGATCAATCAACCAATAATGATCATGATCAATCAATCAATCATGTTTCCGTCTCATGTGTTTCTTATAGGGTTCAACCAACCAACCAACCAACCAACCAATCAACCAATCAATCAATCAATCAATCATGATCATGATCAACCAATCATATTTCCGTCTCATGTGTTTAATATAGGGTCCAAGATCTTCTTTGTGTCTTTTTCCGTGTTTCAATTGACCCTATCCAATGTGTTTAACCAACCAACCAACCAACCAACCAACCAACCAACTAATCAATCAATCAATCAATCAATCAATCAATCAATCAATCAATCAATCAATCATGATCATGATCAATCAATCATGTTTCCGTCTCATGTGTTTAATATAGGGTCCAAGATCTTCTTTGTTTCTTTTTCCGTGTTTCAATTGACCCTATCCAACGTGTTTAACCAACCAACTAATCAATTAATCAATCAATCAATCAATCAATCAGTCATGATCATGATCAATCAATCATGTTTCCGTCTCATGTGTTTAATATAGGGTCCAAGATCTTCTTTGTTTCTTTTTCCGTGTTTCAATTGACCCTATCCAACGTGTTTAACCAACCAACCAACCAACCAACCAACTAATCAATTAACCAATCAATCAATCAATCAACCAATCAATCAATCATGATCATGATCAATCAATCATGTTTCCGTCTCATGTGTTTAATATAGGGTCCAAGATCTTCTTTGTTTCTTTTTCCGTGTTTCAATTGATTTTATCCAACGTGTTTAACCAACCAACCAACCAACTAATCAATTAATCAATCAATCAACTAATCAATCAATCATGATCATGATCAATCAATCATGTTTCCGTCTCATGTGTTTAATATAGGGTCCAAGATCTTCTTTGTTTCTTTTTCCGTGTTTCAATTGACCCTATCCAACGTGTTTAACCAACCAACCAATCAACCAACCAACCAACCAACTAACCAACTTATCAATCAATCAATCAATCAATCTGTATGACTGTTTAATCATGACAGTTTATTGAAGGAACAAACTCTCAATTATTCAAGAAAAATTGAAATTTAATATTGTTCTTACGTCACTTCTGAAAAAAAAATCCACATGTTCTCTGAAACTACAAGTACAATCGACCTCAAAATTTGCAGTCAGCAGGACATACATGTACTAAACGTTTATAAAAAAACTTGGTGCAGATATCTCTCAAAGCTTTTCCTAGAGAAAAGAAATGGCAATGCCGTAAAAATAGCTTGCTAGGTCCGTAAATCTCAGTAAAAACCTACAATAAAATGTCCGCTCCGAGTTTGAAATACTAATCTGTGTTACAAACAGGTGCTGAAAAATGTACATTATCAGAAAATAATCAATAAATGTGTTTTAAAGTTACACCGGATCAATTAAATCCAAAACATGCACTACTTGTGAACTGTCATCAAAATGTCAATTTCCTACAATGACAAAAGAAATTACATTTTTGTATATTCCATCTCTATAGATGTTGTCTGTTTAACGTCCCCACCTAAAAAGAAATAAAAAGACTATCTTTTCGTTATTATAAACCCGTGTCACGTGATGTGGCGCGCGCGCAGTACCTAAAATAAAAGAAAAACTTTCCAAACTAAACATGAAACTTCTCCGGTAACAATAATATAGTTACATATACATACAGAAACGAACAAACAAACAAACAAACAAACAAACACCCCCCAATTCAATTAATTTTACAGGGGGAAAGACCCCCTACAATTGCTTTTTTAAAGCAATTGATTTATATTTATGTTGGTATCGCGTATCCTCGTCTTTGTTAATCTTATTTATGCATGTTTGTATTTAAAAAAAAAAGTAAATCTAATTGTCTGCATCTGATTAAACTCGTTATTTCCAACGCTATTTGATCATTATAATAAATAAAACTTTCCCCTATATACACATTATAATACAACTCCGTTAATTTCAATGTATTTCCATTTCCATTTCCATTCTCAATTTTATTCCAACGAAACGAAAAACAAGGTATGTGATCCTTGTTTTTTATATTGAAATTTGAAATTACATTGACCAAGAGGTCTTTAGTTTATGCCCGCGTCACACTGTCCCGATTTTTACGCCGATGGCAACACGATAATGGAAATTTTCAAAATCGGGACTAATCGTATCCAGATCGGGCTATTCGTAGTGCCATCTTTAACCATCATAGAACCATCGGCCACTTTTTCTAGCCTTCGGGGACAACTTCGGGAAGGGCTATAAATTTTATAACATGTTAAAAAATCCCCGAAGGTGCGTCCGATGTTGAGGGTTCGTATTGAGTTCGTATCACCATCCTCACCATCGTAATGTCACCGGGAATGCATCTTTTCACATCGTATTGCATTCGTGTTCCTATCGTTTCCATCGGGTAGTTTTGACATTACGATGTCAACACGAATGAATCACGAAGATACCCGAAGGTCTTACGATGGCAACACGACTTCGTGAAGACCTCGTAATCCCGTCGTGTTGCCATCGAATAAAAGTACGAAGGCGACAAGATGGAACTACGACGGCAATACATCCAGCTAAATGTAAGTTAATTTTCGCGCTAAAATACATTTAAAGTGCCATGCCCGATATGCACTGGTCAGTTTAATACGACAGTTAAGAAAGACGTTCACAAAACATGGAGCTCATATCATATGATTCTACGAGAACAAGAAAGGCGACAGCGTTGTTTCTATTAATTCAAATGGAACAAGAAGAGCAGCTATAACAGGCTCAGGATTTACTTTTACAAGTAAAATATTATTTTTTGTCAATTTGTCATATCAAGTAACATAATGAAAATTATAAACGCGCCTCGTACACGAACACTGCAGGTACACGTATATAGGGAAACAAAATTTTTCTTCATTATTCTGATTTTTTATGTATCGTCTGAGTTGTTGTCACACGAATGTTTACTCAATAACCATTTTGTTATCTATATGTCATATTTTGCCGCATTTGTTGCTTTCCCCACATCCTTCTTTTTGTCTATATTATTATGATATTCACCTGGAAAGAGCTCTTTTTGAATAAAAGGAATCAACGAACCCATTACCTTACCTTTAAGATAGATCAGTAAACATAGGCATAATTATGGGTGATTATTCAGACTAGTGCACACATTTGACAGTTCAAACAAAGCAATGCTGAGCGTGGCATCCCCTCGTATGTAACATATTGGGGACAAATATGGACACTATATTTGTATATGACACATGCAAAAAAATGGTAAATTGAATATGCATATTTGATACATAAACTTTTTTTTTTTAGAAATCAACCAAAACATTCAGTAACTGGAAATACCTTTAATATTGTCTTTAGAACCAGCATGTAAAAAAATGAGCAACCAATTTCCTGTGTATTATGCTATTTCAAGGAGAAAAAACAAGTCCATCTGCATGACCTTGACCTTTGGCCTTGAACGTAAAAAATGTCAGATCATTACAAGGAGGAACAATATACCAAATGTCGGGTTAAAATCTTTTGAAGCATTTTGGTTTTAGAGTGTCCACAAGGATGATATTGCCTTGTATTACAACTGCCACTGTGACCTTGACCTTTGAACTTTAAAGTCATTAGCGCTTAAGATATTCTTAACGAGTAACACCATACCAAGTTTTGAGCATTTTGGTTCTAGAGTGTCCATAACAATTTTATCTACACGCAACTTACATGTAGTAGGCGAGGGGATAATAAACTAAGTTTTATAAGAATTAGACAACACAATCGATTTCCCGCCATGCATGGCAGACTGTACAGAAACGATATGTTGTCGAAATTCTGTTCGTATCTTTTAGACATCGTATGGCCATAGCGCCATCATCGTAATCCATCGTACAGCCTTCGTAATCCATCGTGTAGGCTTCGGCTGAGATATGAAGCTTAAATACCCGTCTTCGGTTAACCTTCGTATGTCCATCTTTTGCTATCGTATATAATTTTGGCACATTCGTATAGACTTCGTTGTTCATCGTACTTGCTTCGGTCACTTTTTGGTATTTTAACGAGATCGGGACCAACTTCGTACGAACTTACAATTTTCGCATTCGGGTGTCCATCGTATATAAAAATCGGGACAGTGTGACGCGGGCATTAAGAAAAATCTTTCGTCGAACATTTAGACACCGCAGATACCTGAAATGAAATGGACGTAAGCAATTATTATAGGAAACCATACGGCCTTCAACAATGAAAAAAAACTCAAACCGTATAGCCCGACAATGTATGAATACATTATTTTGTTTACCAAATCCACCTTCTCCCCATACCTTATACTCTTATACTCTATTCTATCATAATCTTCAATTGTTTGTTTTTGGTTTTGTTTTAATAAAACTGGACTTGGTATCTTGACTAATTATGTATTTTCGTTGATTGATATAACTTGATTCAAACTGAGAACTTTAGAACAATTTGTCATATAAATTCACCATAGCTGGTTATAAGAAATTATCTAAATAAATGGATCCTAATTTTGTAAACAAAATGATGAAATAAATTAATTTACCTTGACAATTGGATGGGCATTCTTCCTGTGTCTGAAAAAAAGGTTTATGCAATGATGAAATATTTGGGTGTGTCATGGTTTCCTTTATTTTATATTACAATATATCTCTATACGTCATAAGTACTTAAAATAATGTCACAATTTTCAATTGCCCTGGATTGTTATTGTTTGTCTTCTGTTTTTCTCCATTTACATTCAAGATAAGCGAACGAAGTTAAATACAGTGTTAATTCAACATTATTTCCATTTGACTAAAAAAATCATATTATATGTATGCAATACGGGCGTTTGTTTTACTATATGCGACTCATCAGCTGCGCTGAAATCATCATAGTTTAGTTGGAGATTCAGTACGTAGTTTATGCGCACTGAACAAGATACTTTAAAGAAATGATACCAAATTCATCTAAGTAAAGAAATTTTAAATATATAATGCCTTGATAAAGATATGTTTTATGCTATGCATATTGCAATAGACAATATTCTGCGATGGTTTATAGGAAATACCTTGTTAAAAAACCACATTAAAGGTCTTCTGGAGGAGTGTTTAATTCCACTTTCACAAACCCAGTAGGAGGTTTGCTTCGCATTTGAAATGGGTATCAGACATGGAGATCTGCCACAAACCTCTCCAACTTCAACGTTGAAGAGATTTGTCAAATTAACTTCTTTATTGTTCTTTCCAATGCTTGTAAGATAAAATTTCAAAACAGCTTGCAAAGTCACGGTCAAGCATTCTTGAATGCTGGCTGCAATATCTGGGGAGATGTACGACATAGATGACATGTTCGTGAGATAGACGACGACTCTCGTTTCTTCTACTATTATTCTGAACTCAGTGTTGCTATCAACACATAGTACGGCTGAGGAATGGTATAATAATGGCCGTCCGTTCACCTCCTTGATAGGCCATATACCACTAACTGCACCAACCAGTTTAAAAGACAATGCTGATGGTATTGATGACTTCTGTATTTGATAGGCCAACGCAATTGTCCTGTCTGCAAATGATTTATCATCTCGAAAGGACATCGGCATCTTCTGTTTGACTGTGCATGGAACCAAGAAATAATCGATGTGCTTGTCACTCTTGTCAGAGTATCGTTTTGGCAGGACCAAAACATCGAGATGCACAAGAACCTGAATAATGAATTCTTTGTAGTCATCGTCTGGTATATGATGAATGAACTGTTCCTGTTCCCATAGTTTAAGAAGATCTCTTTTATATAACTTTCCAGTGTCTCTCATTGTTCTTAAAATACTTGTAAGGGTCTCATTCTTGGGCCAAAATATTTCATCTGTGATGAATGATCGAAGGATATTGACCAATGCAGGAGGATAAAGAATGATAAAATTGTTAAGATCAGGTTGATTAAAGTACATGATCTTGCCTAATGCGTGTTGCGTTAAGAGGAAGTCATCCAGTTGGGTCTCAGACAAGGCTAGGTCTTTATTCATTGTGTTTGCTTCAGCTAAATGTGTTTTCGGTACTATATGGACGTTATCCTTGATCATATTAGCAATCAGAAGCTCAAGGGGAACCCAAAGCATTGGTCGTCGTAGTCCCCAAGACGGTTGGTTCCGGGCAACAGTGACAAGATGGTTTGTTAGATTCTGAATTTCTTGGTCGTTTTTGTCTGTACCATTTATGAAGAACACTGGTTCGAAGACAATGTGTTTCTTCATTTCATGGGTACCAAACATTTCAGTGATTTTCTTTACAAATTGCATGTGCATCTTCTTCTGCATATCCTGGTGAGTAAATAATGGAACAAAAATATATTATGTCGATACGTAAATTTTGGCACTGCACAAGGTCGTGTTTTTATCAAGTTATTTATAGTCAATATACTACACACCTGTAATGTGTAACGATTGCTTATTTAGTGTTGGAATCACGATATACTATAAGTTGTCATGAAAAATCTTCTCTTTTATTGGACTTACTATGTTAAAAAAAGCCTAAGCTATAAAAAAGTGTCAACTCAGCCAAAACAGAATAAATCGGCCGATATTGATATTTTTCGTATTGTCTGAGGCAACACAGAATTTGGGAACGTCTCCGGTTATTGATAGAACATCATGATGAACACCAACATAATGTAAAGTGTTGTTTTGAAGAAGCTGTGTTATTTACACAAGATTAACATATCGAGACGTTAAGTGTTAAAATAGTTAAGGCTAAAAACGGTCATACCCATCTAAAAAACCTTTTGTAAGCAGATATTTTACATATTATAGGTCTGGGGAACAAGTCTGCATATTTTCACAAAGCTCATACTTGCTCGTCGAACTCATTACTATTTAAAACATTTTCATTTTATCAGCTTGACATGTGAATTGGTGAGGAGTGCCTGTAATTGTTAAATGTTCAGTTGGTTTATGGATAGTTGACTCAATTGCTATCATATTCAACTTCTTGTATTATTAGTTTCAAAATGAGCAAGTCTTCAATACAGTTAGCATTAACATGATGCCAACAATGACAACCTGCTAGATTTAAATGTGTTTTCTGAATTTATTTCACTTTATCATCACTTTCTTCGTCTGTTGAAACCTTTAAGATTTTTTCTCAGTACTGTTTTGTTTTTCTAAAGAGACGTAACACCACTACTAACCGTGTATGAAATAAGCCCCGCCTCCTTATTACCTTATATGGAATATAAAGGGACGTAACTCCACTACTAACCGTGTATGGAATAAGCCCCGCCTCCCAACTAACCTAATATTGAATATACACGGTTTCCACGAGGACGCTTTTAACAAATCATATTCCTAGAAATGTATAGGAGGTAAGATAAAGTTTAATCCGTACGTTTCTACATATCCCATGCAATGGCAAAACCTTTCCAATAACTATGTTTGCGTTGATTCAAAATATGAGTTGTAACACTTTCAAGTGACAGTGAAGAATGAACAAATCATCAAAAAAGAGGGTTTTTGTCCCGTAATAAATATTATGTATCAATTTAAAATACAAAATTTTGCTTATAGATTGTAATCAGGTAAACATGCTATGGTTGCAGCGGCAGATCGTAACGCAACTCGTTTAACCTGATATTTAGGAAAAGGTGCTAACTATTTGAAAATACAACTTATATCAAGAAAATGCTCTATCGCGATTGAGTCGGTTCCGTTATTTTACAACCCCTTGCAAATGAAAAACGAATATGCTATATATTACATACACACACGTTTCTCGAATTGTCGTGACATTCGAGTAAAACTATTGTATTTAATAAATAAGTTCTAGTTTATAACAGAATTTAGTATAACATTTTGGTGAACGACGATAAAAGCTGTACGACAATTTTACATGTTACAGAATAAACTGCATACTTAAGTGTAATTAAGGGAAAAAGGATCAGAATTACAATACACAAGGTTGTGTTCTTAGTTAGAAAATAAAGCATGCTAGTCACCTTTTTTTAATTTATATATCAATTGAGGAACGGTACATGTAACTGATTCAATGCTTACATTCGAGAGAAGGTCACTATGCGTTGCAGCAAACAAGATCTTTGGCATGACATCATTATCATCCACACAGTAGGTAAGTATTGAATTCACCCAATGTTTCACAATAGCTAAAAATAAATATGGAGACTACAAAAATGTCCGTCTTACCCCTTTTATCTAAGATATAATAACAAAAAATTAATGCAATTAGCGTGTCCTCGCCTAAATTACGTTCATACTATTAGGCCGCCTTTGTTAAATTACAACTGCAAGTTGTCATTCTACCAAGGGGATCATAATAGAACACATGCGCTTTGGAATATCGAATCAACTGCAAATATATCGAATATGCAATACTTGTACCGGTGGTAAAATTCTACTCAAGATATATTGATTTCAAAATATAACATATGTAATTGTTGGCGTTGCCTAAAACAAATTAATTTTCATGCTATTTTAAAATAAATATATACACAATGATAGGTCATATATTAAGCTATAAATTGGGGAAATATTACAAAATATTATTAATGTTGTCATTCACATGTACATGCTAAAGGACTTTTGTATGATTTGAAAAAAAAACACAAACGGTATTTTTTTTTAAATTAAAATACAAGAGTAATACTTGTAACACATAATTGATCAAATGCCTTTGTTTTTATTATATGAAACTGTCTCAGAACATATAATTGAATGTTCCGTCTTATATGCTGTGAGAATACCTGAAATAGTATATTTATCAACCTTCCAATTATGTAAAAATGTAAAAATGTATATCGTCTACTCACATCTACTAATAACTATGACAATTGAATGTTTTGCACTTGTTACATAACAGAAAGGTTAATTATATAACATTTAATGGTGGTTACCTTAAAATAATATAATTGATTATAGGACGTTGCATGTGTACCTTTAAGTAAAAGGCTGATGCTAGTAAGTTACCTTTGAATTATCTGATCAGAAATGTTTTAATAAACCAATAGACATCAATTTGTTATGACTTCAAACCATTATTCTAATATGACGACCTATTATCGTCAAACAGTATAATCACAGTATATCTTTTAGCGTAAGCGCATACATACACACAACCGGCTGTTCTGCGTTACGCCCAACTGAATTATACTACCAGGTTTTTTTTCAAATTATCTACAATGTACGTAGTTATGAGAAATAACAGAGACACTGAAGACAGTCAGTTGCCTAAAAATCTTGTACTAGTTTATTTAATACAATACAATAAATTGATGGGCAAACAAACATACGCATATTTTAAAGTCGAACAACCCTATCTAATTTTATTGCAGGTTTATTCTATGATTTATTGGATGACCTTTTTGATTTTCGTCGGTTTCGTGGCACGCCTAGGATGTTGAGTATGTCATGTATGTTGTAAAATTACTTAATGAAATTAATTATTTGTGCATTTTTGGAAAATGAGATATTCTGCATTGTCATGTTGCTTTACTTACATTCATTAGAAATATCTCCGGTAGGATATTCTGTCAGCGGTTCTTGAAAATCCCTACTGCCATCAAACATCACAACAAATGTTCCACCGTGCTGAACAAATAACTGATGGGTCATGTCATATGATCGCTGACCACCAAAGTCAACTAAATCTGAAGGTGCAATTTTAATTTTGTATTGACCACTCTTTACTTCTTTCAAAATGTCGTCATGTACTGCATATGCTTCAATTTTTTTCAACTGAGGCAGACTAATCGATGCAGCCTTTTTTATTTCAGGTGTGGTGGTCTTGTCACTCTGTGAGTGTTTAAATTGGCTAACGCAAGCCTCTGGTTTTACAGAAGCTTTTGAATTGAAACTTGTATTTTTCTTTTTAGTTTGTAGATTTGATTTTGAAAGATCCGTCGAGACTTGCGCAATACACAGCTCCTGTTTTGTATCAGCGCTTGGACGTGTAAGTATTTCAAGATTTGGTTTTCCGATAATTAACTTTGTCATAACATTATGACCTCTGTCTTCTGTAAAACATAATTATCATTGTAAATCCTTCATTATCAGGAAACTGAGTTATACAGAATATAATTGTTCTTTAACAGTTGAATATGCAATGCTTAAAAAACGAAGAAAGAGAAACAACAAAGGTTTGTAGTTTAGACTATTAATCAGAACATGTCAGGTGTCAAAGAATAAATTGCTGCTTAAATTACTGCTTAACATTGACCGACCGATTAATACTTATCACCGGATTCGAACTTATCTGAGCTGTAGATCACCTGTGATAATCTCCGTGTTTTGTTTGGGTTCGTATTACTTAGTCCAAAGTGTTCTATGTTGTGGTTTGTGTACTGTTGTTTGACTTATTGTAGATTTTCCTATTTTGCTATCGCCTTGTCAGTGTGCTTTCGATGTATGAGTTTGAATATCCCTGTGGTATATTTAGTCTCACGTTTAAAGTACACTAATGGAACTTATATCTAAAAACAAGTTAAAACAGTAAAGCACCAATGACCCCCATCGCGCACTCAACAAATTTTATATCTTTAGTGATACTCGTGACAAAAATGTCTACATTGGTTGTCTTTAATAAATATTGGTAAGGGCATTTGATGTTTAACCTTGATTTGTTGAAAAACAAATTTTGTCCTAAATATGTATTTATGTTTGTGCGTTGAAAGGTTGTTTTTTCTCGATGCAATTTCTATTTAAATTGATGTAATATGCTAATATAAATCAAGACCCTTATAACGAACAATGTGCATTCGATATATAAAAAAGATGAGACGATTAGATTTGATTGCCATTGAGGCAACTCACCTTCATAATCAAATTACTATTAGGTTAGCAATTATGGCCATGTTACAACATTCAACAATTGAAAAAACCGATACCGTATAAATCAAGTTATTAAAAATTTACTGCAAGCGAAATGTCTGAACAATACTGAATTTACCGTAGTGGCTAAATTTACCGAAGAATGAACATCATAAATAATGTACCGGTCACTCTTTTCACATGATATTTCGATTTTAATGAAAATACATTTAGGAAGAATATTGGTATATTGTTGAGATTCATTTCTTCATATTTTTTTCCATAGAAAACAGCATTAAGCTTTTCATTCAAAGAAAATGTATTATATATGATAAAAACGCACATTCAATACAAATATGCATATAACGCTAACGGTTGATAACTGTTCCTAAAAGCATATATTTGATAGCAATACGCATATTCTATAGATGTATCAGAGATGTGAAAGTTACAAAAGGGACACTCAAACTCATAAGTCGAAAATAAACTGACAACGCCATGACAAAAAACGAAAAAACACAAAAACACAAAAACAAACAGTATACAAAACACAACATATAAAACTAAACACTCAGCAAAATATAAACTATGAATAAAATGGGGGTATTTGTTAACCTTTTTAAATCCTTACTACATGTTTCAAGCTGGTGATACCCACAGTGACTTACAGTCTACCAACAGAGGTAATGAACCAGTGGAAGTAAAAACATTAACGGTTCTTAGTTTTCTGCTCAAAGTTCTTATCTCGACAATAAATAGCACTTTAATGATGCTCGTTGTCAAACTTAATAATAGTCAAATCTTTGAATTCTGTATATTATTTAATAATATCGACCTTTTATGGCAATTTGTATTACCTTCTTTTAAGGGAACCATATCATAAGTTTCCAAGTTGATACCGTTTCGTCCAAAGTGTATGACCAACCCATCTGTTGATTTCCATGTAAGTGGTATTGGACTACCAATGAGAACACTTGCAAGGGTGGATTTTCCACATGCACAACTTCCACAAAGAAAAACTCTATTTTCATACGATTCATATGTTCCATCGGACAGTAAAATGAGGAAATCTTCAGACGTACCAGCAAATGGAAGTAAATCCTGATTTACTAAAACATTGTTTAAGAATCATCATTAGTTTATTGTTTTGTGTAATTCATATGTCAATTTACGAGGAATCAATTTAATATTACTAAATTAAGGTTAATTTTATATATTATACCTAAAGCATTATTTTATCTTTACGGTTCGAAAACAATGCAACCAAATTGATTTCAGTTCACAATAAATACACTATTTAATTACAAATTGTGTATCTCAACAAAATGTTTCACAAATTAAAATATGTACGGCGTCTCAAAAATTTTAATAATGTCCATTGCATAGATTCTTTCAAAGCTATATTTTAAGATTTAACATAAAGCGATAATTAGTGATTAGTATATTTAAAAACAGGCCTATTTCTAAAACAACCAAAAATGTAAGTCAGAAACGTTTGATTTTATATTTGGATGTTGGTAAAAACCCATACAGGTTGATCAATTTGATGCAGCCGTTAATGCATATTGAAACTCTCATCCTTCGGTTGCCACAATGATGAACAATTATGATAAAATTCGTAAAAAAAATCAAAATAATATTGATTAGAGATTTGACACTATGTTTGCCTTTGAAGATAGATGTTGCATAAATGTTCACACACGTTTGATTTTTTTAAATTCGTATTCATATCAACGACTTCACAACCATGATCTCTGGTTGCCACATTTGATGTGGTGAGGATTAATCAGTATGGAAGTTTTTAAATTCCAAAATTTAATTTTTTATCCTTTTGGGCTTTTTTTGAAAGACTTAAATGTAATTCTTATTAATGACGTTTTGAAAATGGAGTGACAATAATTAATCGTCTTCAATGGACAATGCAACATTTAGGTATAACCACTTAACGTCTAATCATTTAAACCGGCAATAATAAGTTGTATTTATCTTTGCCTATCCTGTCCATCTTTTTGAAAGAAAACAAGTGATAACACGTATTTGGTTTTTAAATTCCGGAAGGTCAACTATGTCTTCATTTGAGAATAATATCGTTAGGTCAATCAGACTCCTGACTTTTCGAAATGGATTGGGATGATTGTGTTTTAAAAATATCATGTGCCACCAAACAATGGAAAGCGTTGACTAATATATATTTCCATAGGCGTACATAAAACATATGCGACATATAGTTTGTATTATTAGTTTCTGCAGTTCGACAGCGTCTGTGAAATCAATACAATTACCTCTCGGTATATATGCAAAGACAACATTAATTAACGAATAAATATATTAACTAATCACTAATAGGTAGATGTTGTAATATATCTTACCTCCTTCGTTTTCAGACGTCTTTTGAGATGAATCGCCTTGTTCCAAAACTGTAGTAGTGTTTTTAGGGGCACTTCCTTCTTTAATCATATAAGACTACAATAAATTGTTATAAAATCAGACCTCATTAAATAAGTAAAATCACTCTGTGTAAAACAATATATTTTGTTAAAAAAAAAAGGTCGAAATATGGAACGATGGTAATTATATATCATATCTACCGAATTAAACTTATTACTGGGTTAATACTTACATGAGCAACATACATTTGGAACAGGGTCGTATGAAGCACCTCAGATCATCCCAAGTTTTTGGTGGGGTTCGTTATGCTCAGTTTTTAGTGATCTATGTTGTGTTTTGGGAACGTTTGTTTGGTGTCTTTTTTCTGTTTTAGTAATAGTGTTGCCAGTTTATGTTTTACTTGTCAGTTAGAACGTCCTGTTGGTATCCGTCTCCTCTTCTTACCAGCTATCTGTTACCAGTTTCACGCGCGTGAAACTGCTTTGACCACAAAGACTTATTTTACGTCAGTCCACTCAATGGTTGTCGCTTTTGAAGAGGAGTAACACAATAAAGTTTGTGATCCTTATGATATCAAAGAAGCGACTATGATAAAAAGAAGTGACATGCACATATTACATAAAGTAAGCGTCAATACTATATCGAACTATAGGTTTTATATTGGTTGTGGTAAAACTATTAATTATTAAAAGAGATGCTGACTCTAATCCTTTCCCTTGTATACTAGTAAATAGCATAGTACTTGCAACCTTAGGCGTTACTGTTTGACTGGAACTTGACTGAACGGTGAAGTCTAAGTAGAAACATGGTCAGCCTTTATGATATGTTGCAAAAAGTAAAATCACAAAAATACTGAACTCAGAGGAAAATCTAATCGGAAAGTCCATAATCACATGGTAAAATCAAATGACAAAACACATAAAAAACGAATGGACAAGAACTGTCATATTTCTGACTTGGTACAGGCATTTTCAAATGTAGAAAATGGTGGATAAAACCTGGTTTTATAGCACTAAACCTCTCACTTAGGTGACAGTCTCGTCAAATTCCGTTATATTAACAATGATGCATGAACTAAACAGACATAATAAATAAAATAGTCAAAATATGAGTACAGCAGTCATCATTGTATAACAATTTTAAAAGGAACAATTTAACAGAACATAAAAACATCTATCGACCAACATATTCATTGATTCGCGTGTCTGACGTCAGAAAATTTTATACGTCACATATATTTGTCGTTCAATGTATATACAAACAATTTCAAAATTTCACATGGGAAATGTTAGCACTCAGGGTTAAAAAATCAAAAGTATATAAGAATTAATTTCAGAACTAGACTGAGATTTAAAATAGTTCAATAGAATTTAAAAAAATCCAGAAATAGTTCATTCCACTACGCGATTGAATAATGTTGCCTAAGTTTATACTAATCTTTGATGTTTTTAGCCAATCATGCTAGGTATCAAAACATTTACTATCAATATAAGTCCATCGTTTTAAATGACGCATAAAAATTCCCGCCTCTATAATGCCTCGATTTTAGATAAGCTAACTTGTCATACACATAATTTAAATTTAACGGTTCTAAACTGTTCTAGGGCAGCTATATTATTCAAATCAAACACATCAAAAAAACGGACAAGCACTGTTCTATTATTAATATTACTTTTACTGTTGGATTGTTTTATGTGATATCCGTTTAACGTTACATTACTTATACATCCCGTCAATGTGTTTGTATTGTCTTTCATTTTTGGTGGTGTGTTTTGTATATGCGACTTTTTGTATTTCTTTGGTTCTTATAACATGACTCTGTACTTTAAAGGATCCCGTCAGTATGATACTGTTCTATTGCATGTCATTATGATATATTTATATTATGAATTACAAAATACGTTGAACTACAAACGTCAAAATCATTCCATCGCGCAGTGGAATTAACTATTTGTGGATTCTTATGAATTCTATATAACTTTTGGACTATTTTAAATCTCGGTCTATTTCTGAAATGTATTCTTACATACTTTTCATTTTTTAACCCTGTATGTTAACATTGCCTATGTGAAATTTTACAATTGTCTTATGTATATTGAACGACAAATATATGTGACGTATACAATTTTCTGACGTCATACACGCAAATCAATGAATGTGTTTGTAGATAGATGTTTCTTTTGTGTTCTGTTAAATTGTTCCTTTTAAAATTTCAACAATAATGACTGCTGTACCCATATTTTGACTATTTTATTTATTGTGTCTGTTTAGTTAACGCATCATTGTAAATATAACGGAATTAGATGAGACTGTCATCAAAGTGAGAGGATTAGCGCAATAAAACCAGGTTTGAAAATGCCTGTACCAAGTCAGGAATATGACAGTTCTTGTCCATTCGTTTTTTATGCGTTTTGTGTTTTGATTTTGCCAGGTGATTATGGACTTTCCGAATTGATTTTCCTCTAAGTTCAGTATTTTTGTGATTTGACTTTTTATTCATAGCCAATACTATATTGGGTGAATCGGAGAAAATGTAGAATTAGAAGTCATCAGAGATTTTAATAAAGTAACTTAAAAAAAAGTTGTATAATTGTTTCATGAAGACTTAGAATATATTTGGGCCTTAACTATGTTGACTCAGCATCAATTTTTTTTTTTAATATAGTTGACCTTAAGCCCTATATGCAGAGTAATATGCATATATGTAGCTTAAATTGTTAAGAATTTCTTATATTTACTCTTCCTGGTAATTAAAACTCATATATTGTTGTTGAACATTGTTACTGCGGTGTGTTTGTCCTATCGAAAACCCATAAGGAAGCCGTTATATCTTGCTGTGCTTTCTTGTGATCTCGGCAAAAAAAACTGCAAGCTACACAAAAAATGCCTCTATATAACTAACAACACAGTATGTTTTATTATTATTTAAATATACTTAATATCTCATGTTTCCTAGTGGCAAAAAAGAGAACAATCCCTAGCTTCTGGGTCATGTAACATGATTTAACATGTAAGGGCTATAATTTTATCAATATAAAGGTCTGTTTTTTAATAGAAAACGATAAACTTGCTTTGAGATTATTCAAACAAAAAACAAATGTTTTTAGTCAGTTCTATATATAAAGCTCATTCATATATCAAAATGTCAGTTTTGTTGATCCAACTTGTGTACATATGGCTTTATTGTAACACTTCATATATTAGTCAAATTGTATTAGATATACGGTGAAAGAAGATATTATTGTGACGATATTTCTAAGGTGACCCTCTACGGCGGAAATTGTGATTTTGTTAATAGATAAATTGGGTACACTGTAATATATAGACCGGCGACAAAGGTAATTTTGACACCTTATTTAATATTGAATATTTGAACGATTATCTATTAAATTTTACATTTATAGTTGAAAATAATTAATAAATGTTCGTTTATTCAGTACATTATGACTCAATTCCTGCAAGGTGTCAGTTTAAACATACCATTCTGGTTGTATAAACGAATTTTGCCATGCCTGTCATGTTGGTCCAATATTTGCAATCAGATTATGAAATATTTAGTCTTATAATATGTGCCGATACTTTTTTGACATATCTTGCGTTAAAACAACACTTTCCTAAAGCCAACCATGTTTAGATATCACAAATTTCTCATTTGCAATACAAATCCATAATTTTAGATAAAACAGTTGAAGTTCAGCTTTTATAAATGCTGGTTTTATTATGAAAGCCAGTTTTTTTAAAAGGTAGCTCCAGATTGTTCTTAAGCTGACAACTATCATTTAAACTTCTATAAAGTTGTTATAATAAAGCAATGCACTTTTAAACATGAAAGTTAATTAGAGACAATTTAAGAAACTTACATATTACTGTACTAAATTCAAACAATACTATGTTCTCAGACTACAGTACTTGCAACCTTAGGCGTTACTATTTCAGCGATCAGTCAGCGGTCATCGATCAGTCACCAATCAGTCAAGTTCGCGTCAAACTCACGTCAGCAATCCGTCTGACTTATAGTAAAAGTAATTGACTGATCGGACTGATCGGACGGATAGTACCGATCGACCTTGATGACGGATTGAACTTTAATACGTCAAATGATAAATTAATACAAATTACGGAATCTTAGTTTCGTTTAATCTAATTAAAATGGCGACTCTTGAAAATCGAACGTTCAATGATACATTTTGTTTATTAATTATTTAGCAAAGTTTTATGAATTGAAATGAAAAGAAATGTACAGATAAAATCCAAATTAAAATATCATCATTAAAGAATGGTCTTTTTCGTTTTATTTAGGTTATATATTTTCACAACCGGCGAGTTCTAAAACGCTGTCTACATCGCGATTTTTATTTTATTAATTTCCAAACATTCTCGGGAAAAACAAAATGAAAGAATCAGTTATTGAAAAATGTAGTCTATTTATTTCAATATTTTAAATTTTTGTATCCTTATCATCATAAAATTCTTAAAAAAAACTTATCATAATCAGGTGCATTTAAAATAACAAATTACAAAAATAACTGCTGTATTTTTTAACAAGAAATAGAAATAATTTTAAACAATGCAAACAACATTACATAATATTTTCCTGATAGTCTTTTTTTTAATAAAAAAGATAACTACTCCTAAACAATAAAAAGTACAAAATTCCAATGGTGGTAAACATAAATATATTCCTTAAAAAGAAAGAAATAAGCAGATTTATTCTTGAATAATTCACATTTTCTACAAAAAACATATGAAAATCATTTATAACAACTGATTGCAATTGATATTAAAATATTTTCCAATATGAGAAGAAATATTGCATTTTTGCCAACACGCACAAAAACATAATATCTCTTTCCTTAAAGTAAACATAATTTATGAAGAACAACCAATCCTGATGGACAAAAAGTAATGCAATCATTTATTTTAAGTATTTTATGTCTCATTACATCTCAATTCTAATAAGCAGACTTGTCTCAAGATGGTAAAATAACTGATTTCAAATAAAATAGTATCATCTTCAATAAAAAGAAGAATAATTTTGTTTTTTTTAGACAATGCGAATAAAAGTTTAGTATGATTTCTCTGATATTCCTTTAATTTTATGAACAAAAAAACTATTTTAAACTATAAAAAGTACAAAATCCAATGGCGGTCAATAATTTTCAGTAAAATGAAGAAATATTTGCATTTTAGGTAACGCGTACACAAATTTAATATCTTTTTCCTTAAAGTACGCATGTTTTTTGAAGAACAGCCAATCCTGATGTACAGAAAGTACTGAAAGCATATGACGGTTAATAATTTGTATCAAAATAAATCAATAACTGCATTCTTATTTCACAAAAATAAAAGTTTAAGTATTTTAATTCTCATTATATCTCAATTCTAATTAGAAGACTTGTCTCAAGATGGTAAAAATAACTGATTTCAAATAAAATAGTATCATTTTTGATAAAAAGAAGAATAATTTTGATTACTTTAAACAATGCGGACAAAATTTTAGTATGATTTTTCTGATATTATTTTAATTTTATGAAAACAAATTATTCTCAACTATAAAAAGTACAAAAATCCAATGGCGGTCAATAATTTTCAGTAAAATGAGACAATATTTGCATTTTAGGCAACGCGTACACAATTTAATATCTTTTTCCTTCAAGTAAGATTATTTTATGAGGAACAACCAATCCTGATGTTCAAAAAGTACTGAAATCATATGACAGTTAAGAATTTGTATCAAAAAAAAATCAATAAGTACATTCTTGTTCCACAAAAGTAAAAGTTTAAGTATTTTAATTCTCATTATATCTGAATTCTGATTAGAAGACTTGTCTCAAGATGGTAAAAATAACTGATTTCAAATAAAATAGTATCATTTTTGGTAAAAAGAAGAATAATTTTGATTACTTTAAACCATGCGAACAAAATTTTAGTATGATTTTTCTGATATAATTTTAAATTTATGAAAAAAAACTATTCTCAACTATAAAAAGTACAAAAATCCAATGGCGGTCAATAATTTTCAGTAAAATGACACAATATTTGCATTAAAGGAAACGCCTACCAAAATTTTATATCTTTTTCCTAAAAGTAAGCATATTTTTTGAAGAACAGCCAATCCTGATGTACAAAAATTACTGAAATCATATGACGGTTAATTATTTGTATCAAAATAAATCAATAACTACATTCTTATTCCACAAAAATAAAAGTTTAAGTATTTTAATTTTCATTATATCTCGATTCTGATTAGAAGACTTGTCTCAAAATGGTAAAAATAACTGATTTCAAATAAAATAGTATCATTTTTGATAAAAAGAAAAATATTTTGATTATTTTAAACAATGCGAACAAAAATTTAGTATGACTTTTCTGATATAATTTTAAATTTATGAAAAAAACTATTCTCAACTATAGAAAGTACAAAAATCCAATGGCGGTCAATAATTTTCAGTAAAATGACACAATATTTGCATTTAAGGAAACACGTACAAAAATTTTATATCTTTTTCCTAAAAGTAAGCATATTTTTTGAAGAACAGCCAATCCTGATGTACAAAAAGTACTGAAATCATATGACGGTTAATTATTTGTATCAAAATAAATCAATCACTACATTCTTATTCCACAAAAATGAAAGTTTAAGTATTTTAATTCTCATTATATCTGAATTCTGATTAGAAGACTTGTCTCAAGATGGTAAAAATAACTGATTTCAAATAAAATAGTATCATTTTTGAAAAAAAGAAGAATCATTTTGATTATTTTAAACAATGCGAACAAAATTTTAGTATGATTTTTCTGATATTATTTTAATTTTATGAAAAAAAACTATTCTCAACTATAAAAAGTATAAAAATCCAATGGCGGTAAATAATTTTCAGTAAAATGAAACAGTATTTGCATTTTAGGAAACACGTACAAAAATTTTATATCTTTTTCTTAAAAGTAAGCATATTTAATGAAGAACAGCCAATCCTGATATACAAAATGTACTGAAATCATATGACGGTTAATAATTTGTATCAAAATAAATCAATAACTACATTCTTATTCCACAAAAATAAAAGTTTAAGTATTTTAATTCTCACTATATCTCGATTCTTATTAGTAGAATTCCCTTGCAAGAATCTATTGGGATATCCTAGGATATCCCAAGAACTTCCTGGGATTTCCTGAGATATTTTCTTGGGATATCCCAGGACTTCCTGAAATGAAATTTCAAGACTTTTCAGGAATTTTAGGGAGAGTATTGGAACAGGACTTCCTGGGATATCCCAGGAAATCCTGATCCTAAAAGCATAGGACCAATTGGGACATTTCAGGACTTTTCAGGACTAGTAAACCTGAAATATCCCAGGATTGTCCTGAGAAGTCCCAGGTTTAAAAAACTTTTCAGGACTTGTTTACATGTAAATTATTTTAATATTGTCCTGTGAACTCCTGGGATGTCCTGGGATATTTCAAGACAAACCAAAAAATCAACAAAAAAAGCCATGGGGATAACATGGACTCTTATCCTTTTAATCTATGAAAAGACAGTATTCATTCTTCCGACTTTTTTCTTCACAGCACATTTGATGGCATTTTTAAAATCAAATTACTTGAAAACAAATTTATTTTCTATAGTACAGTCACTGTTTTGTTCATTGTTATCATCTTGTATTCTCTCAAATTTTCCAAAAAGCTGTCTTGTCTTGACTAGTTTAAGCTGGTCACATAAATGTATCTTGGCCCTCACTATAGTTTTTTTTATAAATCAGAGCTGCTGGTCTTTAACAGTAAATCTGAAACAAAACAAAAGTTTGGGATCTAAAGTTTGATAAAAAAAATTAAATGCCAAATCTCATGCATTAGTATGTCAGATTTGTTTAAGTCAACATGCTTTTTTCTTTATTTAAATGAGTACATACATGTATATATTTTGTGTATAAATGTACCCTACCATTAAGGACATTTGATTCATTGATATATCATTATGACTTTAAAATATCTCCTGACAATTATTTTTAGCATTTTTCCCCCCTACTCAATCATTTATTTAAAATTTGTAAAATTAAACATGTACTAGTATTCCAGAAGTATGTATCTTAATGAATTAAGCAACTTATTTCAGAGATATTGCAGCAAACTGTTTGTGGTATATATCTTAATGTGAGTTTTCTCACTGATCTATGTTTAAGTTTTTTATATTATTATTAAAAGCATACTGTACCTATACAATTTAAATATTTTTCATTATAAGTTATAACAATGAAATGCTAATTACTTATGATTGTGATGAAAGTAAATCTTATGTAAACAATCTATAACTGTTTTCTTTACTCTTATTGTAACATGCACATATTCAAAATGGTGGAATCTAATGTATTTGTACTTACCAAAAGATATTATCCAAAATGCATGAAATCATCAAATTAATGCTCCTTAAAATCAAAGTCATGTCACCAGAAGAAATCATCTGCACTATTAATATAATGTTAAAATATAGAACTGTTGGAACTTAGTTAATTTCATTTATCTGCATTCACTTTGTGTTTAGGATATATTCGACATCTTTGCTTGTTGTCCAAGTTCAAATTCTAATTGTGTCAGGGGTTATTTAAGGAGTTAAATTTCTATTTTCTTTGAAAGGTTCCCTGGTTGAATAAATTAAATTTATCTTGAATATTTGATATATATATATTATAATAAAAAAAATATCCATTTATTGTTTATTTACCATCTTAATGTTTAAAGTTATAATAGTAATTGCAGAAAATTTATAATTTAGCCATATGTGATCCCCTGCATTTGGCCTCACACTTCCTGTCCAGTGTCTACACTAAAATAAGTATTTACCAGATGGCACATTTATACATTTCATTCACTCTGGCTCACATTTCAAAGATAAAGAATTAAAGCATGAAAATTATTTGTGTGTTCATTTAGATACTTGCAATTATATAATTTAACCTGTTTACATTTAATCTATTATCTTGGGTATTACATCTATGGTTGTATGATCATGATCATGTCTCTAATATTGGGCTTTGAAAATAAATAATGTTTAATTAAAAAAAATCATGTTGTGTTGTTCATGTTGTTACTCATATTTTGGCTTGGGGCATGTGACATGATTTGTGATATGTGAGTTTTGCATTTTCCAAAATTGTGTTCTAACATTTTTCATCAATATGATCATATACAAGTTGAACTGTGCACAAACAATTCTTGGAACTTAAATTTTAAATAGAATTGTAAATATACTTAAGTGGAATTCAAATTGCAAAAAAAGACTAAGTTTTGAAAAGAAACCCATTTCTTTAAAGTCTTGAAATATCCCAGTAATTCCTGTTAATAATCTAAAGTCCTAAGAGTTCTTGAAAAATCAGGATAAACTTGTGTTCATCAAATATTGTAAGTCCTAAAATATCCCTGCAATTCCTGAAACAAATTTAAAGTCTTGGAAATTCCTGAAATATCAGGACAACAGATTTCAGGACTTCATGGGACTTCCTGGGACACTTGAAATTTCAGGATTTACAAAATTACCAGTGCTGGGATTTTTCAGGATATCCCAGGACTTCCTGGGATATCCTGAAAGACAAGATTTTTTCAGGACACCATTTTGCAGGGGTTGTCTCAAAATGGTAAAAATAACTGATTTCAAATAAAATAGTATCATTTTTGATAAAAAGAAGAATAATTTTGATTATTTTAAACAATGCGAACAAAATTTTAGTATGATTTTTCTGATATTATTTTAATTTTATGAAAAAAAACTATTCTCAATTATAAAAAGTATAAAAATCAAATGGTGGTCAATAATTTTCAGTAAAATGAAACAATATTTGCATTTTAGGCAACGCGTACAAAAATTTTATCTCTTTTTCCTAAAAGTCAGATTATTCTATGAAGAACAGCCAATCATGAAATACAAAAAGTACTGAAATCATATGACGGTTAATAATTTGTATCAAAATTGATCAATAACTGCATTATTATTCCACAAAAATAAAACATTAAGTATTTTAATTCTCACTATATCTCAATTCTGATTAGAAGACTTGTCTCTAGATGGTAAAAATAACTGATTTCAAATAAAATAGTATCATTTTTAATTAAAAGAAGAATAATTTTGGTTATTTTTAACAATGCGAATAAAATTTTAATATGATTTCTCTGCCATTCTTTTAATTTTATGAAAAAAACCTATTCTAAACTATAAAAAGTACAAAAATCCAATGGTGGTCAATAATTTTCAGAAAAATGAAGAAATATTTGCATTTTAGGCAACGTGTACAAAAATTTAATATCTGTTTCCTTAAAGTAAGATTATTTTATGAAGAAAAGCCAATTATTATGTACAAAAAGTACTGAAATCATATGACAGTTAATAATATGCATCAAAATAAATCAATAACTGCATTCTTATTCCACAAAAATATAAGTTTAAGTATTTTAATTCTCATTATATCTCAATTCTGATTAGAAGACTTGTCTCTAGATCGTTAAAATAACTGATTTCAAATAAAATAGTATCATTTTTACTAAAAAGAAGAATAATTTTGGTTATTTTTTACAATGCGAATAAAATTTCAATATGATTTCTCTGCCATTCTTTTAACTTTATGAAAAATAACTATTCTAAACTACAATGTATAAAAAGTACAAAAATCCAATTGCGGTCAATAATTTTTAGTAAAATGAAGAAATATTTGCATTTTAGGCAACGCGTACAAAAATTTAATATCTTTTTCCTTAAAGTAAGATTATTTTACGAAGAATAGCCAATCCTGATGATTGTACAAAAAGTACTGAAATCATATGACAGTTAATAATATGCATCAAAATAAAGCAATAACTGCATTCTTATTCCACAAAAATAAAAGTTTAAGTATTTTAATTCTCATTATATAAATAATATAGGTACAATATTTGATAAAAAGAATATCAATTTTGGTAATTCTAAACAATGGGAACAAACTTTTAATATCATTTCTTTGACATTCTTTTAATTTCATGAAAAAAACAACCTATTCTAAACTATTAAAAGTTCAAAAATCCAATGGCGGTCAACGATAACCATTTTCGTAGGAATAAGTTCATGTTAACAGAGTCATATAATACAATTATGTATTATATGTCTCTGATATCTATAAGATTTAATACGCAAATATTAATCAACACAAACAATTTAACGCTCTAAGCATCTTATTCTGTTGAACTATTTTTACTTTTGTATTGCAACTAATTTTATTACAAATTATAACGTGTAAATTAAGGTGTCTTCGTAGAGGTCCGCGTTCATCGATTGTAAACACTGTGGAGTTCGGTTTACATAAGAATTTTTAATATATACGTATCCGTCCGATCCGTGCATAAATTTAATTTACTGATCGATCGGTGACAGTTGTCAGGGTAACTCTCACATAGGTTATTTGACTTATCTGACGGATCCTATGGGTCACTGATCACCGATCACTCATCGATCAGTCAAACATCCGTCACCGATCATTCACCGATCAGTCAAGTTCACGTCAAACAGTAACGCCTAAGGTTGCAAGTACTGTACCTTATGTTATTAAACTACTTATAATTGTTATGCCGGTTAGATATTTCATACAATGAAATCATTTGTCTGTATAACCAGTTGCAATACATGTCGGATATTTTGATGTTAAAAAAAAGTAATGATTTTGAAAAATGAAACAAACTGCGGTTTTGAAACTACTTATATACATTAAAAGTCCATTGTCTTAAATGAACAGCTGAATTTCAACATTAAAGTCGCTTGTTTTTTTTTATTTTTCTTATCTTAAAATCATATTTTTATAAAAATGTTACCATTGTTCTGAACTTGAAATGTTCTAGGGCTGTAAACCTTTCATTGTCCATGCTGGGAACATTTTTAAAATATAGTTATAAGTCATTACTTTCAAATATGAGTTAATATATGATTAAAAAATTTCACCTGTAAAACTTCTTTTGCATATTGTTTTTCTTCCGAATCAACCCAGTAAGTCTCGACAAGATCATATGGTGTGTTGCCAAGCTGAAACAGCATTTTATAAGTTAGCAGAGATATGTGTTCATGACTAGCATACTGTAAACTACTAATTTTCAAAGACGATAATTTTTGCTATAAGGTCTTGCTAGACAATTGAGCGTTGAATCTTTTCATCATTATCTCATTTCATTTCATATGGTAAGTACCATATTTCAAAAACAAACACATATTAGTTCTAATTTACATTCTAATATGACGTGCTTCTTTCGCTTTGTAAACAACACCGTGACAA
The DNA here is from genome assembly GCF_963676685.1 of Mytilus edulis. Lineage (NCBI taxonomy): Eukaryota > Metazoa > Mollusca > Bivalvia > Mytilida > Mytilidae > Mytilus > Mytilus edulis. Next base: position 20,881,534 of record NC_092349.1, read on the forward strand.
ATTTAAACTTAAACTCAGAGATATACATAATAATGGATGTTACAATATACCTACAACGTAAATTCACATGTATTAACACCTATTTGCAAACGATTTGCCGATTTTATTGTTTTAAAAATTGCAATTTAAAAAAGACAAAAGCATTTTTATTCTAATTCGGATATAATAATAAAAAGAATTATACTGCAACCAGTTGTGTTTATATCCCAAAAATAGTAATACAGCTATATTTTGTGCAATGTCAATTTCATCATGGAACATTTTTTACACAATCAGGGGGTCATTAAGGGATGAAAATAAGTTTGATATTTATGTTACCATTTAAAAGGCAATCAATATACTAATTTAAGTTGCAGTTTAAAAACAATATTAGGTCAATGTCACAAAAATATAAATTTTTGTAACCATCGAAATGTGTATAATATTGTATGAAAATGGATTTCTCAGGTAGATTTGGTTTATTTTCTTTTCTATTGCATTATTTGTTTAATGAACATTAGCTTGTATTTTTGTTTAACTTTAGTCATATATATTTGGAGTAAGGCTCTAATCTTTTTACATATGTGTTCAAGTGCAAACATTGTCTTTTGAAAGATATGTCATTATAATAAGATAGGTTTCAGTATTAAGCCCATAGAAATTGTGTTATTCCTACACATTTCATAATATCACATCATCGTTGTCTTTACTCTCTGTGTTACATGGCCATTTTATGTCAGTTCAATATTTTAAGAAGACGAGGGATAACTTAATAAAGCAAAAGAGAATGTGTGTAAAGATGGACGAAATCAACATCATTTTGAATGGCTTCAATATATAGTTGGGTAAATGTGCTTAGTTAATGGTTTTTATCAAACCTAAACCTTTTACGAATATATGTAGGTATAAAAACAAGAGTTCTAGTATCTTTAGTAAACATATTCATACCTGATTTTTTTCAGTTAGATCGACATCTGATCTCTCTAACAGCAGTTTAAGTGTTTCGAGATTTCCTCTACGAGCAGCCGAGTGTAGTGCGGTTTCACCATTCTAAAACAGGAAGGTTGGAGTGTTTAGAGTACTAACGTAAACTTTGCAAAGCATGCATGGAAATCACAATTTGTCATTCAACCAACAAATCGTTGGTTTTACATACATTGTTGCTGTCAGGGGTCTACATCCCGTTCTGCGCGACGGCTAATGAGATATAGAATAAAGAAAGGAATTATAAGCCCATATCCCCTTTGAAGATTTCGAATAACATGAACGGACTTACTTCGGCTTTAATGCCATTTTTATTATCTTTGACTCATCTGGTCATTTTTCACGTTAGCAAAAGTTAGGTAAAAAAGAAGGCAATGGCATTACTTACACGTGTTTATCCACGTTATAAAATCAAATGACAGAAATAGACCAGACAGACTGATCTAATAATCTACGAAAGTATAAGCCACAGAAGTTTACCGATGTTAACATCCCACCAATCGATTAACATGACAAAACAAGGTAACATAATAATATCGTGGAAATCGCACGAACTCCGAAAGGAAGGAGCCTGGTTGTGTCGACAGGGTAACATATCCTGATATGCATACTAATGTTCACATCGCATCAATCGATTAACATGACAAACCAAGGTAACAGAATACTATCGTGGAAATCGCACAAACAGGAAGGATAGCGGGTGTGTCGACCGGGTAACATATCCTGATATGCATATATCACATGCAATGCAAATAAATTCATCGAAGATACCAGGTCTATATGTGTGTACACCGAAAGCTAATTTCGTCTACAAGATTAGTCATTGACGCTCAAATAAAACAAACTATAAGCCAAATAAAGTATGAATCTGCAGAACACGGAGGACCCAAAATTCCAAAAAGTTCTGCCAACATAACTGTTAAGGATAATATTCCTTAGGTATAAAATCCTTCTTTTTGTTTTTGCACAATTCAGAGCTTTGTGTCAGTTGTGTCATACATTAACAATTGTTATGGTAGTTATCCAACACAAATCAACATTCAGTCAATATGTCGCACTATGAAATAGGACAAACTCGGTATAACTACCCATTATATGGTATCTAAAGATATAAAACTGCGAAAACATGTCACAAATACTTCTCTCCTTACCATATTTTTTACCGATGGTTGTACACTTGTACTATCTAATATACATTTGACTATTTCAGGATTCTTTCCCATAATAGCTGATTGTAAAATAGTGTCACCGTTCTAAAAAACAAAGAGTGAATATTGCATTACAAATTACGTAAAGCTTTACTACACATGCACTCATGTCACCTTTTATATTGTAATAAAGATAGGAAAATCAAACATACATTCTTGCTGCTAAATATGCTTAAGAAAGATGTTGGACTGCGACATTGTGTGAGGCAAAAAAATAAAAATAACAGATGGATAACAAATTAGAAAAGAAAGAAAATGCAAGACGAAAAACAACTGAATGAAGATATTATAAAATATATAAGACATGTGTTTTTGTATAAACATAATAAACATAAATACAATTTATTGTAAAATGTAATATTTCCCCCACCTTAGAAAGTAATATGCAAACTTCACCTGCATATTGGATAAATATGTCCCGACTCATTCAGTATTCAAGAGCTTACAGCTACTACTAAGACTTTATGAAAAGTGAAATTACAAAAATGCCTTACACTTAGAAAAAATCATAATGGAAAGTACTTATTCAAATTGCAAAATCAAAAGTTCTAACAAATCAACGAATGAAAAACAACTGTAAGATTACTGTCTAAGTACAGGCATTCCCTAATGTAGTTAAATGATGGATTACACCTTGTTTTAGAGCTAGCTAAACATCGATCACTTGTATGAAAGTCGGATAGAATACCATTCTATTGACAACAATGTGTGAGCAGACATAATAGGTAAAAATGTAAATAAAAAATAGATACAGAAGTCAATATTGTGTTAATCACTATAAAACAAAATACATTGTAAACTATAAATATACAATATATGTACATTGTCGGAAAATACAAAATTTATTTGCATGAGCTTTAGAAACTGGACGCTATAGACTAAGTACGCAAGTAAAAATAAGAGCATACACGTACAAAAAAGTACATAACACAATTACACAATGCCTGGATGCAGCACCAAAATAAAATACAATTAAGAATGGGAATAGGGTATGTGTCAAAAGGACAAGAACCCGACCGTAGAACAGACAATAGCCGAAGTCCACCAATGGGTCTTCAATGCAGCGAGAAACGTGTATTACAAAAATTGGACTCAACAGTAAAGTTTGAAAATAAACGAAGACAAATTAATTAAACAACATCAGTACCAAGAATGTATACATCAACACCATTATGCATTATTTGTAAAGTTATATAATTATAGAATATTTATCAGCAAGGTCTTTGTATCTTTGGTGTACTTTTCTTAGAAAAAGGACAAGACGGTAAATCTTGTTCATCATTTGTTACACAAGAAGATAACTGAATAAAGCTAAAGAGAATGTGTACAAAGATGGTTGAAATCAACAAAATGTTGAATGGCTTCCATAGTTGGCATTTTTGCTATTTCTCTAGATTAACTAAACCTTTAACGAACATATGCACGTATAAAACAAGGGATCTAGTATTTTAAGTATAATTATTCATACCGTATTTTTTTTATCTGGATTCCTATGTGCTCTGTTGTATAACGCTAACTGCATTTCAAATATAAGGAGATTTCCTCTACGAGCAGCGATGTGTAGTGTGGTGTTACCATACTAAAATACGAAGGTTGCAGTGTTCAGAGTGCTAACGTAAACTTTACAAAGCATGCATGGAAGTCAATATCAGTAGAAAAATTAAATATTGATCAACACATATGTTTGGTTCCAATCAACAGCCCATGAACAATGGTATATATATTATATTGTATTGAAATATCCTGGCCTTTTGATTGGTTACCATGATAAGGCATATATACCCACATACCCTGTGAACAAACACGAAGATAAAAATGGTAAATTATGTTGACATCAGGACACCAGTATAATATAATTACTATCTGAGCTTCACAGGGAATATGGGATCGTATTACCTATAAGCGTATACATCCCCTTTGCGCGACAGATTATGAGATATAAAATACAGATATGGAAAAGGAGCCCATACCCCCTTTGCAGATTTCTAATGACATGAAAGGACTTTCTTCGGTTTTCATTTTTCTGAACATCACATCATTATGGCGTTACTTACTCTTATTTTTTCACGTTATTCAATCTAATGACAGAATACATTTAATTTTTGAATAGGAACTAATATATAATTGCAAATTAAAATTATCAATGTATGTGGATGTTGAAATTCTATAAATCGTAATTAAAAGTACAAAATGCATTATTTATAGAATTAAGCTACATATCTTTATTTTTATTATATAGTTATTTTGTACAAAACTTAAAATGTATATCAAATACTTCCCACCCCACCAATCCCTCCCAATTGTTAGCACTTCGCGATATTCTCACAAAAACATCCATTGGAATACGTTTAACGTGCCAATTGTTTTTTTCATTCCCCTCAATTTCTTTCCATTTTTATCAAAAAACAGTGTCGATTGTCTGAATCAATAATTTTGATTTTGCTTCAAATCCGGTTAAGCTTGACCGCAAACATATATTTAAACAAATATTCATTGGTAAACAACTTGCCGACAGTATCATCTTTTACCAAATAATTGAGTTATTATTAGAAAATTATCTGCGAGGTCGCATGCAAAACGTTATGTATGTGAAGTTGGCAGCCGGTTCGTTATTCGATGTTCGATGTTCAATATCCAACCCGCTGCAACTGTCGTTTTGATATTCAAAATTTAGTCGAAAATCATAAAAAGATTAAATACTTGATTACATTAAAAGATTAAAAGCATGATTTTCATAGTAAAGAGGACTGTTAAGATGCGTAGAAAATCGTTTAATGACCTCTTCAAGCTGTCGTTAATTCTCGTTGTCCTCGAATATACATCCCTTTTTAAGTAGCATATTTGTCATTATGTAATATAGATGTTTATCAATAAAACGACTTTAAAGATGAACCTGTAAAATGAAATTTCTTAAAACAAAAAGAAAAACCGATAGCTCTAGAAACATTTAGAAATATAAATACAAATATTTATGGACAGCCCAAAAGAAACATATATAGAAAACCTACCCAAGACTGATTAAATGAGGCTGAGACCCCCTGGTCTTTCAATATAAAAAAAATCAACTAAATAATAGACTCTGTATTTATTGTATATATACAAAGGTTGTATTAAAAGGATTTTCCAGAATAATGTCAACTTCGATGTCTATCGAGGGCTTAGATTGTCACTTTTCACCTAAAAATTGTAAAAAAATTGAAGACAAAGGGCATAGGGCAATGGTGAGAACCCCCTCATCTCTTAATCTTTTTAATATTATGCATACATTTAATTAATAGGTAGATACAAACGTGACTAAACGTAATTTGGGAACACTTCCTGTCTTCTATAAAAGACAAATGGCTAACACTTTACAAGCTAAGTTCTCTTTAGATATCGAAGATGACATTATTCTAAGAGATCCTTTTAATACAATCTTTATATTTACAGAGACTTTAATTTCGACAAAATATTATGGAAATTTAATGAACACGGGGCTCTCACTGTCATATAGGCGGTCTCATGTAGGTTTTCACTATATATTTGGAATATCTAATTGGCGCTTTATGCCTTCCGTAAATTTAGAAGACAAGAAGTGTACTCCAATTCCTTTCAGTCGCGCTTGTATCTACCTAATAACTAACTGAATGTTTAATATAAGGCAGATTGAGAGATCAAGTGGCTCTCAACATTGACATGTGTCCATTGTCCTGACATTTTGACAATTTTGTGCTAAAAGTGACAATCGTAGTCCTCCGTAGATATCGAAGATGACATTATTCTGGAAAATCCTTTTGATACAATCTATATATATATATATGCGGTGAAAGCGCTAACAGAAACAATGTTCGATTTATGATGTGATTTTTTGTGTTTTTTACTTTTAAATTATATATATATATATATATATATTATATATATATATATATATATGTGTGTGTGTAGGTAGATTTTCACTATATATTTCTTTTCGTGGGGCTTTCCAAATATATATTTCTATTTTCATTTCTAAATGTGTATAGAGAGATCTGTGTTTGGTTTTTGTTTTAAGAAATATTAAATTTTAAATTACAGTTTTGATGACGTTTAATTGATGACAATTTATATGACATGAAAACAAATATGCAACTTACATACGCATTGATAAGGGTTTATTTTCAAAGACACCGATAGTTTGAGACAACTTTCAGGGGTCATAACACGATTCCCTTCATATCTTTTAACTCCTTTCAACTATGAAAATCATGCTTTTATTGTTATAAAATACTTAATTTTGATATGATTTTCAACTAATTTTGAATATTGAAAATCGAATAACAAACCAGCTGCTAACTTCACATCCATCAAATATGTACCTTATTTTCATAAATCGCTTTTCCATCATGTGATGAATCGGTGACATTTGATCTTTTGTTAACCATGAATAGGAAAATGTGTATTCGGCAATTTCATACTACACCATTATCTCATTAATAGTGGTCCTGAATATACATGATTTGTGCAAACAAAACAATGCATGCAATAACTATCTTATGATGACGTTAATATATGGTTTTATGAGTTTTTTTCACCGAGACAAGGAGTTAGTATAATAAACGTATTTTAAGCTGCAATATCCATGTGTGTACCATGCTCGCGATTGATACCGTGTGATATTATTCAACTCCCCGATATAAATATAACTCTCTCAGTGCTCTAATACTTTAAAACGTTTAGTTAATCGTTATCATTCTAGTTTGCGTATGCTAATTGATCACTGTGTATGTATTCAACGTTCATCGTCCTCGTAACGCACATTACTTATCGTGCATGCATCGTCCGTGTAACTCTCATCACTCCTCGTGCATTCATCGTCCGTGTAACTCTCATCATTCATCGTGCATTCATCGTCCGTGTAACTCTCATGACTCATCGTGCATTCATCGTCCGTGTAACTCTCATGACTCATCGTGCATTCATCGTCCGTATTTGCATTATGTATTCGGGTTTTGTTTTCTGTAATTAGTTAATATTTCAGTTTCATTATGTATATCTTTTATATTCAGTTGATAAAATTTACTGTTTGCATAGCATAACTAAATAATAAGAATGTTCTTATCCCAAGCATACAAACATAGCCGTATTTGACACAACCTTTTTCAACTTTTGATCTTCAGTGCTGTACAACTTTGAACTTTTTTTCACTTTCGATTTTTTATATCTGGGCATCACTGATGAGTCTTGTGTGGACGAGGCGCGTTTTTTTTGGCGTATTGAATTTTAAACTTGATACCTTTTGTTATCTATTAATCATGTGTTTCTTTGTTGAATACGTTCTCCTATTTATTTGTATTGTAGTCCTGTAATATTATGTTGTCATTTCAATGTTATATTTAACATTGCCATTAAAGTGCGAGGTTTGGCATGCCACAAAACCAGGTTCAACCCACCATTTTTATCTTTAAAAATGTCCTGTACCAAGTCAGGAATATGGCCATTGTTATATTATAGTTCGTTTCTGTGTGTGTGACATTTTAACGTTGTGTTTCCGTTGTGTCGTTTTTTGTTCTCTTATATTTGAGTGTGACTTCACATTACTATAAGACGTGTCACGGTACTTTTCTATCCCAAATTCATGTATTTGGTTTTGATGTTATATTTGGTATTCTCATCGGATTTTGTATAATGATTAGTCCGTTTCTGTCTATGTTACATTTTGGTGTTGTGTCGTTGTTCTCCTCTTGTATTTAATGCGTTTCTCTCAGTTTTGGTTTGTTACCCAAATTTTGTTTTTTGTCCATGGATTTACGAGTTTTGAACAGCGGTATACTACTGTTGCCTTTATTTAACTCTCATCACTCATCGTGCATTCATTGTCCTTGTAACTCTCATCACTCATCGTGCATTTATTGTCCGTGTAACTCTCATCACTCATCGTGCATTCATCGTCCGTGTAACTCTCATCACTCATCGTGCATTCATCGTCCCTGTAATGCTAATCATCCATCGTGCATTGGTTGTCCGTGTAACGCTCATCACTCATTCATCGTACATTTATCGTCCGTGTAACGCTGATCACTCATTATGCGTTCACCTCCTTGTTATGCTCAACGCTCATCGGGAATGTATTCATTGTCCGTTCGTCGTTCATTCTTCGTACTTGTATCATTCATTTGTTCTTTTAGATGTGTCAGGTGATTGAAAAACTATATAAGTAACCTGTATGTTTAAAAATGCTTTTAGGGTGGATCATAGGTATATTTACTTATTTCAAAAGAATTTGCAAACACTTTTCTAAAAGTAAGTAAGTTGTTACAATAAAGCAATGCACTTTCATTGTCATTTAAACGTGAAAGTTTTTTGGAGACAATTTAAGAAACTTACAGATTACAAAATTCAAACAATACTATGTTCTCAAACAGACCAATTAACGAAATTAAATTACTTATTATTGTAATACAGGTTAAATATGTCATATAATGAAATCATCTGTCTTTATAACCCGTTGCAATACATGTTGGATAATTTGATGTTAAAAACCGAAGAAATTTTTATTTTTTTAATTTTTTTTTTTAAATTTATAATTGTTTATTCCAAATATTTTCTGTTTACAATTTCCTCAGTTGCCCAGGATGCAAACTGTGGATTCCCGTTTACATTTAAACCAACTGTCCGGGAAGTAGGAGGCTGAAAAAGTGCACTGTATTACCAAAAAAAAACCAGTACATGTGTTTTAATACTTATATTCTTTTATATGACAATGAATGAAAAAAGGAACATCTTTCTAGAATGTAATACTAGTAATAAATAATATTACAATATAACATAATCGAGTGCACCTATAAACAAGATTCACATTACATTATAACATAATAGAGTGCATCTCTAAACCATGGATTACTGTAATCAATATAAATTAAAGAGATATAAAAGGTAGACCATTTAACATCGTGACTGTTATCTCCTGCAAGGTATGTTCTTATAGTATAAAATTGATTACTGTGTTTGATTTTTTCTTTGTCTATGTATTATTCGATAAATAACAGGGTCCAGATTTTAGACGTGTTATCATGTAGGATTTCCAAAGATTCAAAATATATGTAGAAAAACATTTTTATCCCATCAATTTTTGATTTTGTTTCTTATTTTCCACAAGGACCATTTTGTCAAAATAAAAAAAGACATTTACAAGTAAAGTTTGGTTCGATTGACCACTGCTATCACCCAAAAGCATAACATGTTTTAAATTTTCATCATCTAATTGAACATTTCATAATGTGAAAATATCTTTGATTTTACCAATGATTAATTTTGTTGTATTGCAATCGAAAATAAATGTTGAAATTTTCAGTATTATTAGCAGTTTGGCAAATATGACATTTTCCGTTTGACAATTGCATTTTTAAAGTCTACTTTGTATAAATATTGTGAATGCATTTCCATTGAAATTCTTCCATTTTATTGGTGATATTAACTTTTTTTCAGATTGCCCCATACTATTTTCAAATTAATTTCGTGCCCATAAAATTCTTGTCGTTTAAGTTGAAATTTTGGATACATATTCTTATTAATCATGTCTCGAATATATTTGAGTTTTAATTCTTTAGGTTTGATTTTTTTCCATTTCTGTCTAATATGACCATTTCATTAGAAAGTTTCAATTCTATGTTTGTTTTTTCATTAATTTCAATATTAATTTCTTAAACATTTAAGAAGTCGATTGGTATTGAACTTTTAACTCTTGAAAATTCCGATATACAGTTTCCTTTATCCACAAGTTTTTCAAATATAGAACAACAACTGTAAAATTTGTTGGTTTCTTCATTCCATATGTCTGTCTTTGATATATTTCATGAAGAAATGATTTTGATAAATGAAACAAATTACTTCTTTGCATTAAGAGTCCGTTGTCTTTAATAAACATCTTAATTTCAACCTAAATTTGTTAAAAATGGCCTGTTTTTTTTTTTTGCTTTTTTTTTCTTATCTTAAAATAGTAATTTGTTTTGTAACCATTGTTCTGAACTTGAAATGTTCTAGGGCTGTAAACTTTTCATTGTTCATACTGGGAACATTTTTCAAACATAGTTTATAAGTCATTACATTCAAATATGAGTTTATATATGACTCAAAAATGTTACCTGTAAAACTTCTTTTGCATATTGTTTTTCTTTCCAATCAGTCCAGTACTTTTCGACAAGATCAAATGGTGTGTTGCCCAGCTGAAACAGTGTATAAGTTAGCAGATATATGTGTGCATGACATACAAACTGTCAACTACTAATTTTCAAAGACGATTATTTTTGCTATAAGGTCTAACTAGACAATACAGCGCTGAATCTTTTTATGATTATTTAATTTCTCATCCTGTGGTAAGTGTCAGATTTCAAAAGCAAACACATATTAGTTTTTTTTTTACATTGTAACGTTGGTCTACATTGAATGTCGGCTAACTATTGGTAAACAGATATTGACATATTCAGACTTTATGATATAGAGAAAGTTCTGTCCATTACCTATTAATAATGGACGGAGGCCTGTATTATAATATTTTCTCAAATAGGCAATTCAAATATAAGAAAAACTACAACTGTGTCATTCCGGTTTATGTTTATCAAATGTTTGCATAAACAAAAAGACATTCATTTTAAGTCCTAACAATATGTTGTGACAGTTTTTTTTTATACCTAACAAAGTCATGTTAGAGTGCAAAAATTTCCGATATCTTCGGGTACAGTTAGTAGAATTTAGACATTCGAATTCGTTAAGGGTCTGACAAAAACATTAATTAGTATGATAAGGCTTGTGTGTCTCAAGAACTGGAATATCAACAGGTCTTATCAATCTATAAACTACAACTCTGTATTTGTTTATAAAACATTAGCCTGTGATATATAGATATTATTTAATTTAGTCTTACATATTTGCAGTAAGGCTCCAATCTTTTTGAACAATGTGTAGACTGTTTAAGTGAAATTTTTGTTTATTTTAAGATAATGGCATGGTAATATGATAAATTCAAGTCTTAAGCCAAATGTTTTTTTTTTTTTTTTTTATAATATTATTGCACATCATCTTTGTCTTAAATCTCTGTGTAACATGGCTATTTTATGTTAGATATGTCGGATCAACATTTAGATTACACGAGTGCTAACTAAATAAAGCTAAAGAGAATGTGTGCAAAGATGGATGAAATCAAAAACATTTTGAATGGCTTTAATGGTTTGGCAATTTTCCTATTTCCGAGGATTAAGTAATGCTTTTTATCATACCTAAACCTTTTACGAATTTATCATGCATATGTAGGTATAAAACAAGAGTTTTAGTTTCTTAATTAAACATATTCAAACCTCATTTTTTTCAGTTACATCCATATCTGTTCTTTCTAACATCAATTCAAGTATTTTGCGATTTCCTCTACGACCAGCCGAGTGTAGTGCGGTGTCACCATACTAAAATAGGAAGGTTCAGAGTAAAGACGTAAACTTTACAAAGCATGCATGAAAGTCACATTTTTTTATTCAGCAAAAAATCGTAGATGTAACACAGACACGGTTGCTTCTACAACAAAAATCATGAGTTCCTAAACAAAAAAGTTGTGCTTTTGAGATATGACATTTTGAAAATTTATAGGTTATGTTCTGAAAACTAATGCTATACTGTGAGCATGATTAAAGAGAAGAGGACAAAGATTCACAATTTTAAACCGAATATGAATTTAAAGGTTCATTAGAAAAAACTAAATATTGATAAACACATATGTTTGGTTTCAAATAACAGCTTAATATGAGTAATGGCATATATTATTCTGGAATGAAATATCCTGACTGATCATGCTTTTTGATTGGTTACCATGACAGGGTTGATGAACCCGCGTACCCTGTCAACAAAACGAAGATAACAATTGTAAATACTGATGAAATTAGGACACCAGTATACTACAATTGCTATTTGAGCTTCACAGGGAATATTGGATCATATTCCCTGTCAGTGGTCTGCATCGCCTTTGTGCAACGGTTTATAAAATATAAAATACATACAGGGAATATGTTCCCAAAACCCCTTTGTAGATCTCGAATAACATGAAATGACTTCCTTCGTTCTGAACGTCACAGTTTGTTGGTACTCAGTGCAATTTTAATTAACTTTGACAGATCTCGTAACTTTTTCATGCTAGCAAAAGTTAGGTAAAGAAGGCAATGGCATTACTTACACGTGTTGATCCGCGTTATAAAATCAAGTGACAGAAATAGACCTGACAGACTGATCTGATTATCTACGAATGTATGAGCCACAGAAATTTATCGATGTTCACATGACAAACCAAAGTAACACAATACTATCGTGGAAATCGCACGAACTCCGAAAGGAAGGAGCCTGGTTGTGTCGACAGGATAACATATCCTGATATGCATACCGATGTTCACATCGCATCAATCGATTAACATGACAAACCATCGAAGATACCAGGCCTATAACCATGTACACATAACGCACATAACGGCTACAGTATTCGCCAGTGACGCTGAAATGAAACAATTAATCAGACAAATAAAGTATGAGTCTGCAGAAGGACCCGGAATTCCAAAAGGTTATGCCAACAAAACTGTATAGGACAATATTCTTGAGGTATAAAATCCTTAAGTTTTTTTGCGCAATTCAGAGTTTGGTGAACAGTTATGTCATACATATAACCATTTTTATAATAATTACAAAACACGAATAAAAACTCAGCATAAATGTCGCATTATGAAATAGTACAAACTCGGTAGAAATACAGATATATTGGTACCTAAGATATAAGACTTCGATAACATGTCGCAAATATTTCACCCCTCACCATATTTTTTTCCGATGGATCCACTCTTGTTCTAATTAATATCAATTCGACTATTTTGGGATTTTTTCCAAAAATAGCTGACTGTAAAATAGTGTCACCGTTCTGAAAAAAAACCAAAGAGTGACTTATTTTTAACAATTAAATAAAGTTTAACAATGCATGTCACCTTTAAATCAAACATACATTCATGCTGCTTCATATGCTTAATAACGAGGTTGAACTGCGAAATTGTTCGAGGCGAAGTATAACAGAAGGATAACAAATGACAAGAGAAAGAAGACGTAAGACCAAAAACAACTGTATGGAGCTTCTATAAGACATGTTTTTTTTTTATTAACATACAGTACAAATTATTGTAAAATGTAAAGTTTCCCCAACTAAGAAAGCAATATACTGAATTCACCTGCATATTGGATAAATATTTCCTTACTCATTCAATATTCAAGAGGTTGCAGCTGCTATTACGTTTTTATGAAAAGAAGAATTACAAAAGATACCTAAATGTTAGAAAAATTCAAAACGAAATGTTATTTATCAAATGGCAAAATAAAAAAACCGGTACATGCATTTCCTAACGTAGTTAAATGGTGGATTAAACCTGGTTTTAGAGCTAGCTAAACATCTATCACTTGTATGACATTCTATTGACAACAATGTTTGAGCAGATCAAGCAGACATAATAGGTAAAAACTAAAAAAAATAGGTACAGCAGTCAATTCTGTGTTATAATCTTATTCACTGTATAACCAAATAACTATTTTAACAAAGAATAACAAAATGATATACAAACACACTATAGACAATGATAGACGAATTACACTTTTTTTTAAATTAATGCACAATCATACAAAAAAGTCCATAGTGCAATTACACAATGCAGGGATGTATAAATACAGAGCTACGCCAAAAGTATATTGCCGGTTTAAAAATATACGAAGACCAATACAACAATACAAGATAACACATAATAAAGATGACAAACAACATCAGTACCAAGAAGCTATACATCAATACCATTATGTATTATTTGTGAAGTTGATACGGAATGTTATTCAACAATGTCTTGTATATTTCGATAAACAGTTTTAGAAAAAAAGACGAGAATCTCTTTTACTTAAACCTTGTTCGTCAACTTTCTGCTCAGACACTCGTGACGTTTTATAAATTCTGTGTTGTTAAAACCCTGATGATGGCGGGCCTACAATGCTTACACTCATTCATAAATGAAATACATTTATTTTGAGTGTAGAATTCAAACACCGTTGAAACACAAATTAAGTGTAGTATTGTAAGTTATTACGAATCTAGTAATACCAGCATCTTTTTGTATCATTAGATTATAATATAAATCAAATCAAATAGTATGTATATAAACAAAATCATTATAGATACTAAGGGGGAAATTTTATATTTTCATATTAAATTTTGAAAAAGATTTTGTTTTACATTTGGGCTTTGGATATTTGGATAGATGTTGGAGCAAGTGGATGTTAGGTGTCATTTGTATACAAAGATCGAGCTTTCACGTGAATTTAACAGTTACTAAACACATTTCATATAATGCTCATCTAGTATACCCTCTCTCATTTACATTCTATACATTTAGAATATAGGTATGTCTTGTATATGGTAATGGGCATGTGTTCATACTAGCATTAAAGTTCTATAATTGTGTTCAAAGTTCTTTGTCCTCAACAATGCAAGTCAATTGTAAGCTTTAACCAAAATTATCTCCAATGTAACATATAAGATGCAACCATAATGCACATGCTGAAATGTATCGCCGGCTTTATTTACATGAATTATTGTATGCTGATAGTTCAAAGGATAAAGTTTTAGTACAGGTGTCACTTTAACTTTGCACTGTCAAGGATCCATGCAAATGAGTTCATGGTCAGATAAGCCAGAGAGACTCGTGTACCTTATAATTATTATGTACCGAATATAGTTCTGATATAGCTTATATTATACAAGATATATGTATAAGTACGTCTGAACCACTGACAACTAAAGCCATGGTGGTCTAGTGGTCTAGCGTCGGATACAGTGCAGGCGATTCGTTGTCACAATATCTCAGTAGCATTAGTTCGCATCCCAGCGAAGGAAGAACACATAATTTGCGATGATGGCGTTGGATAAAAACTGCAATTTTTAGACGTGAGCATGTAACAAATTTCGCTGAAGAAGGGTCTAAATGCAGCACAAACAACATTTTCCAAAATACCGAAAGAGTGAAAAAGACAGCTGGTATTTTACGCTAATGATAGAAAACAAATTTCTCCATATTTTTGAAGGATAGCAAGGGATGACAACCACTTCTAACCCAAAAATCTACACCATGTAGGCAGATACAATGGGTTTAATAAAGGGTGTTCAGTCTGTTATTTGAGACTTTATATATTAATTTTTTAGTCAAACCTTTATATTAAATCTATACAGAAAAGTATTCCGAATCTTTTTCATTATCAAAAGACAGCTGGTATCTCACGCTAATGATAGAAAACAAATTTCTCCATATTTTTGAAGGATAGCAAGGGATGACAACCACTTCAAACCCAAAAATACCTCCTAAATGTGAGTCTCTTTAATTGGTTTGTGCAAACTGTTTTCTATCTTTTGGTCATAATTATTAAGAAAATAAGGATGACAACTGTCTTCCTGTGATTTCTAAAACCTTGTCTAGGACTTTCACGAAAGGGTAAAGGGAGAGAAGTCCCCTCAAAAAATTAAAAGGGCATCTGGTAATCAAAAGCAGGGTCATACCCCTTCTCAAGCCCTGAATCTACCTATGTTTGTGAACTAAATTTTGCTATAATGTAAATGAACAGAGCAGTCATAGTTTTAAATTCATGCTTATTACAATACCCCATTCTTATATGTTCTAAATGTCTTAACTACAAATCCGTTCCTTTTTCCCAGAATATTACCAACTGAATTAGACTTATTAAAAGGTTTTACTAACATTAGTTTAGTTTTAGTTTAAACATAAGTGGAATGGATTAATATAAGATGCAAAACTTGTTTCCCAATCCACTATAAATAAATATGTTTTAACTAAACTAATACTAACGTTAGCGACACGACATGTGCCATATTTGAGTAGGCTCATTACCCTTCCGGAGGTCCTACAAAAAACAGTGTTTAGTGGGGTTCGTATTGCTCTGCCTTAGTTTTCAATGTTCTGTTTTGTGTTTTATTGTTTGTCTGGTTTTTTTTCATTTAAGCCATGGCGTTGTCCGTTTATTTTACACTAATGATTTTGAATTTGCATCATCAAACTTTCCTCAACATCATTATCATTAAATATCAAACAAACCGTAGTTATCTTCAAAAGTTTTAAAATATGGATCCAGTTATAGTAAACACAACTTTTTAGAAAATATTTTCTCACATACAACAAATCGGGTTATTATTATAGACACTCTGTACTTATGTTGATCGTCATATATTTTGATGTATTTGTACAAAAAAAGTCCAGTAAATGGTGTCTTCTTAATATATAAAAATAAGGATAATGATATCATTGAAGTAATGTAATCAATTATAGACAACCGTTCGGCCTTCATTAATGGGACAACTCATACCAAATACTCGGCTGCCTGTATTTTTTTTCAACAAATTATTAAATACCAAATGATATTATAAAGTCATCTTCACCATCATCATTAGAAATGAAATGATGTTATGATTAAAAGTTCGATAAATTTCCACAAAAAAAAAAGAAATCAATTAGTTGTTCATAAAGATCAAAATTAAAGGCAACAGTAGTATATCGGTGTTCGAATGTAATAAATCGATTGATAGAAAACAAGTCCGGGTTAAAAACTAAAACTGAGTAAAACACATCAACTGTTAGAGGAAAACAACGAAACAACAGAACCACTGAAGTGCAAAAAACACTATAATGCAACACACACAGAAAAGAACTATGAAACAGCAACTGCCGTTTTCCTGACTAAACAGATTTTATAATTGTTCCTTCTGCAGTATCAACAAAATACAAACATACGTTTAATACTGAATATCACATTTCATTTAATATAATCAAACTGACATGCTCCGAAGTCAGTATCGTACTGGAGAGTTGATATAGTTGACAATGAAGGAATACTTCGAACTTATATTGTCTTCTAAGTAGATGTTATCAGAAATATCACTTGCGTTCTTTAGATTTTGCCATTTGACTTCGGACTTTAAGTTTTAAATTGGGGCAAGGTATTTTACTTATTTTTTTGTCACTATTCCCGTTTCAGCTCTCAAATCGTTTCAATTATAACAAACAAAACGAAAAGTTTATTTCACATTTTTGAATTAACAAAATATCTATATAAGATACATAAATCGTTTTACCGCATTCTTTTGATTAAGATCTATATTTGACATTTCTAGCAGCAGTTGGACACCTTCGAGTTCTCCACTTCTAGCAGTTTTGTGCAAAACATTGTTCCCATCCTGAAATATAATCCTTAAATATTCACAGTACTTACTCAAAACTGTCAAAATACATAGACCTAATAGATACGCCATGAAATGTCACTCCTCCTGGTTAGTTTGTAATTTAATGTTTATGTTTGTGTTGTTCACATGTGCTTCAATATTTAATGTAATTGTTTATATATTCTCTGTAACTATGTAGGTGTAGTTTATGAGAAATAAAATTCATTCATTCATTCAATTCAAAGATAAACTTCTTTTACGATCATTTTGTGCATCAAAATGTTTTATATAATTAAGGTGAATATGTTATAATTTTGTAATCGGTTCGTTTGATTGTGTAGTTTTAAGATGAGTACATCTGAATTTAAGGTGGGTTTATATTTTGTGTAATTAACATTATTAAAAATTGCCCACCATCAACTGAATATGAAAGATTCAGACAATGTTGATGCTTTTGCATTTTCTTGCTTTATTAGACGTCTATTTCCTTCTGTAAAGTTTTGAGTGTATTTGTTGTGTAGGTAAAACAGTTGATGTGTCAACATTAAGTTTGATGGATGTCTCTGCCAATTACGCAATGATTTATAATTTGCTCCGTAAACCTTATATACTCTTGTCGGATCTATACATGTTTTTTCTAATAGCAGGTTGACTATTTTGAATCGTTGTTCTTCTACAGCTATGTCAAACGGAGTGTTCCCATCCTAAAATAGAAATAACTCAGCTAAAAAATGAACGAATCTTATAAAAACATGTCGTAGACCTCAAATCATTTCAATGTTTGGAGAAAAAAAAGCAATTCACACTGTATTTACTGGGGGTCACCGGCCATCTAAGAATTGTTTTGACCTCTGAAAATGAGTGCAAATAGGCTATAAGTAAATTAGGAAAAATCGACAAAAACTTGCTTTGAATGAATATTCACAGCAAAAAATATGACAGAAGGTGCTCATTTTTTTATACAGAAAAGCTTTATGTCTCTTTTTTTATAAAATTGGAATAAAATTTGGGGGTCACCGGCCATCTAAGAGATTTGTTGACCTTTGAAAATGAGTGTAAATAGGCTAAATATAGGAAAACAGACATCATTATCATTAAATATCACACACATGGTAGTTATCTTCAAAAGTTTTAAAATATCGATCCTGTTAGAGTTAACACAAGTTTTTAGAAAACATTTTCTCACATACAACAAATCGGGTTATAAATATAGATACTCTGTACTTATGTCGATCATCATATATTTTGATGTATTTGTACAAAAAAAACAATTCACACTGTAATTAAAAATCAGATTAGTTAATGAAGTTCTAAATAGCAGCATTTCATACATGAACTCTTGTTTAATCAGTATTGTATAATGCATCCAAAAATGTTGAAACTATCAAGATAGACCACCGGGATTGTTATATATATTGATATTTATATTGGGAATGTAACTTTGACATTCATTTCAATAGCCTCTTCATGTGATTCTATTGAAATAACAACACTCTTTACCTGATTTTGTTCACCTGGATCTAACTTCGTATTTTCTAATAAAAGTTTGACTACTTTGATATTTCCACGGTGAACAGCTGAATGTAAAAGAGTGGCACCGTCCTGAAAGAAAAAGGGCGAATTACCCAAAGTTTTAACACTAATGATACAATGCACGTGTTTTGCTTCTGAAATTGATAACCTTAGCTGTATTAGGCAAACACATTTAGGAATTATTTATCCTCAATGCTCTTCAACTTCGTACGTTATTTGATCTTTTTAACATTTTTGATTTGAGCGTCACTGATGAGTCTTTTATAGACGAAACGCGTATCTGACGTAAATGCAAAATTTAAATCCTAGTATCTATGAAGAGTTTATTAATATAGGCTAAGTTTTCACAATACAAAGAAAAAGGAATTCAAGTCATACAAAAAAATGGATAAATTAGTCGACCAAAAAAACCGCCAAGACTTGATTACAAATCACTAAAAAGAAAACTAGATAACAAGCAACACCAAACTAAAAATCTTTACTATTTAAACTTTAAATAACTTGAAACTGCTAATACGCAAAAAATAAATACAAATAAATTTTCAGCATTATGGCGAAAAAATATTTCAATGTGTGGTATATATGGTTTTATATACTTCTTTTTTGAAAATAAGAACATTTGGGGAAATTATATTTTATTTCGATTACTTTCATGGAATGCCTAACAGAATACAAAATATCAATGAAAGAACAGGAAGTACAAACTGTTTTACCAAACAACTTGTTCGAAAATATTAGTCAGTATAGATGTTTGCAGAAATGCCAGCATTCTCAATGACATATACAATCCTTTGAAAACTTTAGTTTTCTAAAATCTAAGCTGCGATTTTTAATACATAGAAATAACACTGGATGCGTGTAACATGTCAATGCCATCTACTCTTAATGTCTAAGTATATTAATTAATTAAACAACTCTACCCAGAGTGTTACGAAGATGAAAAAAAAAATCTGAGCTGTAAAAAATCTACAACGGAAAAACAAGTTTCACTTCTTTCTGTACATGGGAAAAAGACGAAAACCCGAACAAGTTAATTTACTATTTGCAGTTAGAGATGTAAGAAGAATATCTGCCATATCAAGACTTCCTAAACAACGTTGTTTGATCACAACGAAGCCTTCAAAGAGGATTTACAATGAGACCCGTAAAGATCGTAAGAATACTAAATTGTTCATTACTAACGATATTTTTTTATTTTGTGAAACTGATCGTTGAAACATATATTTAAGAAAGGAAATTACAGAATTATGAAATGGATGTTTAAAGAATTATTGAAAACACTTTACCTATGGGTTATTAATTTTTTTATTTTTAAATTCAATAATTCAATAATTTTTAGGCTCTTTACTCTCTTTCATCTTGTAACAGTATTAACACATTTGACTTTTCTACTCTTTACACAAGTATTCCACATTCCAAACTAAAAGACAAATTAAAAGAGTTGGTATTACTTTGTTTCATAAAAAAGAATGACCAACGTAGATACAAGTATCTTGTCTTAGGGAGGGATAAATCCTACTTTGTAAAGAATCACTCTGATTCAAACAAAAAATTCTCTGAAACCGATATTATCAAGTTCTTGATTTCTTGATTGACAACATATTTGTTACGTTCGGAGGACATGTTTTTCAACAGACTGTCGGCATTCCAATGGGAGCAAACTGTGCCCCTCTACTTGATGACTTGTTTCTTTATTATTATGAGGCTGACTTCATGCAGGAACTTCTTAGGAAGAAAGATAAGAAGTTAGCAATATCCTTTAACTCTACTTTCCGCTATATAGATGACGTTCTTTCACTAAATAATTCAAAATTTGGTGACTATGTGGAATGCATCTATCCCATCGAATTGGAGATAAAGGATACTACAGATACAGTTAAGTCGGCTTCATATCTTGACTTACATCTAGAAATTGACAATGAGGGTCGGTTGAAGACAAAACTTTACGACAAAAGAGATGATTTCAGCTTTCCAATTGTGAACTTTCCATTTCTAAGTAGCAACATTCCAGCAGCACCTGCATACGGGGTATGTATCTCCCAATTGATACGATATTCCCGTGCTTGCATTTCCTATCATGATTTTCTTGATAGAGGGTTACTGCTCACAAGGAAGCTATTAAACCAAGAGTTCCAAATGGTGAAGTTGAAATCATCCCTTCGTAAATTTTACGGACGCCATCACGAGTTGGTTGACCGTTATGGAATAACCGTTTCACAAATGATATCGGATATGTTCCTTACGTCAACTACAATCCCCTTCCCTTTCATGAATTTGACCTACCGAATTAGACTATTTACCGGATTTGTAATCACATAAGCAACACGACGGGTGCCGCATGTGGAGCAGGACCTGTTTACCCTTCCGGAGCACCTGAGATCACCCCTAGTTTTTGGTGGGGTTCGTGTTGTTTATTCTTTAGTTTTCTATGTTGTGTCATGTGTACTATTGTTTTTCTGTTTGTCTTTTTCATTTTTAGCCATGGCGTTGTCAGTTTGTTTTAGATTAATGAGTTTGACTGTCCCTTTGGTATCTTTCGTCCCTCTTTTTTTACCAGATTGGTTTTACCTGGAAGCTCATTCAGGCTTAAACATTATGTTCGCTTTTCTTATGCCTAAATAATAGGCTATTTTGAAAAAGTGTGAACAATCATATCATCAATTAAATAAATAGAAAGAGTAATTTTTACTTATCCTTTCAATTTTAAAAAGGTTGTTAAAATATTGTGAAGATAAACAGATAATTATGAGCAAATGAGTAAATGTACCACTTTTGAGCCTAAAAAAATTTAAAAAAACTAAGTTGTTTTTTTTTTTGTTAAGAAAACATGTCATGGTAATGCATAGCATCCTGATATTAATTGTTCAAAGTGGGTTTTTTGTAAACATTAGAGAACTTTAACATAAGTTTGACAAACAAGATAATTTAAAACCTAATTTATCCACGATTTTTTAAAATAATTATTTTTCTTACATCAAATATCACCACTTCACTTTTTCTTTCCATCTTAGATAGGACATAATTGTTAATAAATGGATTTTTTATTTGCCGCATTTATGTGTAAACATTTGACAAAAATTGAGAAAGCGCAGTTTTTACATTTTAAAATAATAGTCCCCCTTTTTAATAAAGACTCAAATTAGTAAATTGCTAAAACATTTTACAAAAACATTGAATTTTTTTGGAAAGGCAAGGTTATTTTTTTAGAAAGTATATAAACATGTTCAGCTTACTGAACACATGTAAAGTGAATTAAATGGGATATATTAAAAATTCATGAATAATAAGAGTTAAAAAAAATTGCGGGAAAATATCTCATGATGGCTACCATGGCAACTGAAAATTATTTTGGAGAAAACTCTGTTTTTATATAAACTTATTCAATACATTACTATTTTTGGAAAGTTTTGTAAAAATCTGAATTCCATTTTTTTTAAATGTAGAACATATATCGTAGAACATATATTGCACTCGCAAGCTCGTGCAATATACGATTCTACTCGGGACAATATTTCCCAATATTCATGCAATAACCCATGAAACTAACTTAAATATGAAAATAAAGACAAGAAACATTCATAGATGACTAATTTATTAATTCATTTATATGTTGCAAATGAAAAATTCAAAACTTAATGAACAGACCTACATTGACAGAATGTACAAATAAATTTGTACATATAATTAATATGTTTGACGATCCAAAATGTACCTGTTTATCAATGAAGATAAATAGGGAATTATAAGCATGAGCAAACAGTAATTGTGATTGTTTATTTTGGTTTTTGTCTTATAAAATGAGTGTTCAATATGCATTGGAAAGTTTCATGAACAAATCAAGGTGAAACATAACCCATGTACAGCATTTATAAAGAAATTAAACACAGTTGCAAAACAAATAAAAAAAAATACATTTAAACAAGATCTGGTATACACTACTGTTGTGCTAGTAGTCTGTTGTTATGTATGTATTATTGTCATTTTATTTATTTTCTTTTCTTACATCTTCTGACCTCGGACACGAACTCGGACTTTTCTTGAACTGAATTTTAATGTGCGTATTATTATACGTTTACTTTTCTACATTGGCTAGAGGTATAGGGGGGGGGGGGGGGGTTGCAATCTCATAAACATGTTTAACTCCGCCGCAATATTGCGCCTGTCCCAAGTCAGGAGCCTCTGGATTTTGTTAGTCTTGTATGATTTTTAATTTTAGTTTCTTATGTATAATTCGGAGTATAGTATGACGTCCATTATCACTGTACTAGAATACATATTTTTAAGGGGCCAACTGAAAGACACCTCGCTACATTAAAGACACATCAGTGGCCTTCGCCGATCGGCTGTTGTCTGCTCTATGGTCGGTTTGATGTCGCTTTGACACATTCCCCATTTTCTTTCTCAATTTTACTACTATACTTTTGCAGTTATATAAACATAAAACAGAAAAATGAAAACAACTTTCTAAATTAAACTGTGTGACTCAAAGGGACCTCACGCAAATATCGGATCAACTTTGCCTGAGCAAGTTGGAACCTTAGTTGGATTTCATCATTTTATACGCGGATACTTTAGTAATGGTATGGTATAAATCATGTCAACATCAAAGCACTGACACCTGTTTCAAGTTCAATTCAAGCTGTATCGACCAAGTGCTTTACATATAAATCTTAATAAACTATAGATTTTTTTGATAATTTGACTATATATTATAAATGAATTATGAATTAACACAGATCTTAACTTTAAACATACAAAATGGTTTTTGGTCATGTTGATTTTGTAGGTTTGTAAGGTTACATGCATATTACTAACAAATATAAATACTTCATACATATTAAATAAAGGCAACAGTAGCATACCGCCGTTCAAACTCTTACGCCTCCATATTCTACATGTTATAATATACATTGTGTTCCTTACATAGCATAAGACACATCTAAATCATACATTGGTTCGTGAATAAAAGAAACTCAATACTTGCAGCGGACGTTTAACTGATTTGTTTTCTATAGTGTCATGCAAGTGAGAGATTTGGCTAGCTATAAAACTACGTTAAATCCAGTATTTTCTACTGAACGAATGCCTGTTCCAAGTCAGCAATATAACAATTTTCAATTCGTTTGGTGTATTTAAGATTTTAATTTGATAAGGAAATTCTGTTTTGAATTTTCCTTGGAGTTCTCTTTTTTGTTATTTTACTTTTTTCTTTACTCTACTCTTTACTCAACCAGAAAAGTTTTAATCAACTGACTTCAACTATCATATCTTAGCAGTATGTTTGTTCTTGCTGCATTGCAATTTAATCCTTTTGAAGATTCAAGTAAAAAATTTAAAAAATGATGTGTACAAATTGTATAAGTAACATTATGTAGACGGAGTTTAGTATGACGTTCATTATCACTTTACTAGTATACATATTTTTTAAGGGGCCAGCTGAAGGACGCCTACGGGCACGGGAGTTTCTCGCTACATTGAAGATCCATTGGTGGCCTTCGGCTGTTGTCTGTTCTATGTTCGGGTTGTTGTCGCTTTGACATATTCCCCAGTTCCTTTCTCAATTTTATTGATTTTGATTGCTGTCTTTCCGAGTTGACCATTACTTCATACCATACCTTGTTTATTGTAGTTGGATATACATCTTTTCTCTGTAATAAAAATTGGACGATCTCGGGAAACCCACGTATAACAGCACAGTGTAATGGGGTGTTACCGATCTAAAATAAAGATTATTAAAAAGTATTATGAATTCTTCGATGCAAATATAAAATAAATAAAACGTTCACTTTTTTTCAAAGCATTCTGTGTGTTTTGCTTCATTACGCCTTTTCCATTTAAAGGTCTAAGTATTTTGTGAATGGTACATATTGTATAACACCATTGTGTGCGTCGTGTTTACAAAGTTTGATAATCATGAAAATGCTTATACAAAATGCATTCATACCTTATTCAATTTGTTTGGGTCCATATCTGGTTTTTCTAATAACAACTTGTCACCGACCTTAAATAAAAATGTTGAAAGTCCTTTGTAGCATACAAAAGATATTAAAATAGAAGACTTAATTTTAATAATAACGAAAACATAAATAACCCAGAACTAGTATCAAAGAAAACTTTAGAAGTTTAATACTGTTATTATCTCTCTACATCAGATTTGATTTAGTGATTGATTTCCTTGATGCTTAGATTTGTTGTAATATATATTGATAAACAGAGGTTTCACGACATTTTGTTTGTTTTATTCATATATTGGTGTTTATCAATTGAACCACTCGATTC
The DNA here is from genome assembly GCF_963676685.1 of Mytilus edulis. Classification (NCBI taxonomy): domain Eukaryota; kingdom Metazoa; phylum Mollusca; class Bivalvia; order Mytilida; family Mytilidae; genus Mytilus; species Mytilus edulis. Next base: position 20,906,752 of record NC_092349.1, read on the forward strand.
GTGTAATTCGTAACATTTGATCGTAAGTAACCTGCTGTCTACTTAATAATGTATCAAGTGATTACTAACGCATAGTTTTCCCAACGGTTGTCGCATATGAAGTGAAATAAATTAATACGGTAACAATTGTAAAATCTATTTCCTCTTTTTTTCATTTCTTGAACTAGCTAAAAAATCTCTTGAATAGAGTGAATACTACTTGGAAGGAAACACTGTTCATTATATCCTGACCACACTAAAAGAAAGGTCGTATGTAGGAATGAAGTCCAAGAGAATAAAATTAAAACAGTTTCACTCATTAGTTCATGAAATCTATTCGTACAGTTTTTCGACATCAGGTTTTGTAATGAATTGAAACTACTTTCCGTTTACTTAAAGCTACTAGTAATGTCCAATCATAGGTTTTTTTTCAACCTGATAAAAAGGTTAATTTTACTTTTGTTTAAAAATAAGAACTATATTTTGCTACTTCTAGTTTCCCTGCAGTGTTATGTACCATCTTAAATGGAAAAATATACCTTTACAACGTTTATATAAAAAAAAAAGTTGCATTTAAATGAAGAAATATACCAACTAAATGAAAAATATCAAATGTTTGCGACCAAAACCATTCCATGATTAGCTAAAACCAAGGATTTTCTCAATCTTCATCAACTATTTATAAACTTTTATATTTGAATTGATTTCATTATAGACTCTGATAAATCAGATCTTTTACCCAATAAAGGTTGCATTTCTGTAAATATAGACAATTCAATTCCCCATAAGAACTTTTTTTATGGCTAAAACTGTGCCATTTTTTGTATGAAGAATCGTGAAAAAATATATTCTAGAATTGAAAGTTGATATGCACTAATATTTTATTCAAAGTCCAAAACATAGGACTGTGCAGCATATTTTCAACATGTATATGTCCTGAACTTCTAAGAGTTTAAACTAAAACGTAATTTCTGTACTACCCCTACCTTCACTTTAAGTGACCCTCAGATTCAAAATTCCCTGCAACCATTTGTTAATAAACTGGTAACATTCGAAAATTCGGTATCTATGAGATGAAATATTATGTATTCCCAAAATGAGGCGTGGTTTGTGAAACAACTATACAAAGTGCAACCATTAGAAAATAAAACACAACTGTCAGGTTTTTATTTTATCGATGTTTGTATTTCAAGCGTGTATATTTTTATTCCATGGTCACAAGAAAGCACTTTCATATGTTATGGCCTGAATTGTGAGTTTTCGACGGAATAAAATCACCCCAACAACAATATTCAGCAAGGATCGATGAGTTTTTATAACTGCAAGGGGTAAATATAATCACTTCTTAACAATCTTAATAGCACATATATGCATATTTTGCATTTACTCTGCATACAAAGCTTAAGGTAAACTTTACATACCTTAGCTTATACATATTTATGGATAGTGGTTTGGGAAACTTTTTATTGCAACTTATATTAATCCCTTTCCACTTTGGGGTGCAAGTGCTGCCTTATAGCGGCATTAACCTACTCTTTTTCGAAATTTATAAGGGTGTCTTTTACGTGCAAGAGATACGGCTCTTTCTTAACAGCCATTTATCTTCCCCTTCCGATGGAATATCATCATTTCTCAAGACCATACTCGCAAATGGTGTTAAGAGAGAGCCGAACATTCATACTTTGAACTGTGAATTTATGCAAATCCATAATTAAGTCCCATGATTTTCTCAATCGTCATAAAATATGTATAAAACTTTATATTTATATGATTTCAGTAAAATCTCTAATGATAAACCATATTTAATGAAATTAGTCAGAAAAAAACGTTTTAGAAACAAATTGTACGTAATGAATACTTATTACATAACACTGTACGTTTATATTTGTGTATACTTTTTTCCGAAAACCAGCAGTGGTCAGCTTAGAATGTTTACAGACACAAGACGACAGTTGCACTGTTACCCATACACTGATATGTTTGCCAAAAATACGGACTCTAAAATCGTTAACCACTCTTACATCAGTCAGGCGGATGTGATTGTCATGGTATCTAGCGTATTTGATTGAACAAATGTTGACTATCCTGATATAATTTAATTTAGGATGTTACGCATCTTCTGATTAGCTGACGTTGTAAAGTTTATCAGCTCAAAGACATAATTTTGCCATGTGACCGTGACGTCATTAACATTTTTTATTGTTTACTCCGGTTTAAAATGGATTTTAAGATTAAATTATAAAAAATGACTTAAATATTTATTCTATCTATTTAAGATAAGATAACAAATGTGGTGCACACTTTTAAATATCCTGCTACGCGGGTTATTAGTTGTGCACCACATTTTTATGCTATTTCTTCATAAGACAGTAACAATATTACAGTCATTCCTTAAATAAACTAATTCCATACCTCATTCACTTCTGTTGGCTCTATGCCTGTTTTTTCTAATATCAATTGGACCATGTCAAGATATCCACTTTCAACAGCTGAGTGTAGGAGAGTATCACCATTCTAAAAAAAAAGTTGCAATAATTGCAGTATTTTACTAAGGTATAGAAATGAAGACTTAGAACCCATTCTTGATTAAATAGATGATTAACCTCAGTCAAAATCTCGCAAAAAACGCAAATTGATTTAGAGACACTTTTTTAATCGCAACTTTTTTCTTTCAACTGTTAATTTGAATTGGGTTAAAAGCTTGTGTGCAGAAAAAATTATCATGACAAAAAATATTTCGAGTTCTACCTTTTCAGCAACCATGCGTAGAACAATTCCGTCATAATGTACATGATGTATAAATGTTAAAATGTTTACAGTTTTTAAAATGCATGGATCTCAATGTTGTACTACATGTATGTGTGTTGCACTTAAATTAAAGGTGAATAACATGTAAATTGAAATAAATGTCAAGTTTTATACTATAAAATAGACTAAATTAATTTTAATGGTAAGGTGTTAAGAGTGAAGTTGTACTGATATTTGACTACCTTATGTCGCAAGCAAACTTCCTCTAAAAAGTAAAAGGGAGGATGGTTAAATGAATATAAACCCAATATTAAATTCAACATTAGGATCATATTTTCCAGAACGGTAATGGATGTAAAGTTATTGATAAAAAAGAACCTTATAAGATTTAATCTTTTGTTTTCAGTGATTACCGGAAACTTTCGAAGATGATAGATAAAACACTGGATAAAACAATAATTTTTCAAACTGAATAATAATCATCTTTGATTAGACTGACATTTTTTTTAAACACGAAACGACATCTTTTGTTTACAAGGATTAAAATGCAAACCAAACTTTGAACAAGAGGATTCTCTGACAATAAATGTATAATTGATTCATGTGAGTTTACACAAATTTATTGATTTTGATAAGACCGAAAAACTATTTGATTCTATGTCATTGGAATTCTTGTATGACTTTAACAACGACCAGTTATGGTGAATTTATTCATTTTTTCATTCAGTAAATCATTCAGAGTTATTCTTGTATTGCTGAAAATCTCAGTTTATATCCCAACTCGTTTGGTATGCCCGTGTGCGTAATGATGTCGCATATTTTAATGAACTTAATCGATGCATCACTGGTAAATTATTAAGTCAGAAATTTTGTTACCATAAACTACTTAAAACATTTCCTTAATTCTTTCAAAAATACAAAGATTTGATAAGTAAATTTGGCTGTACCTGTAGAAAACTTATTAACAATGGTATTTCACATCCTAAATTGTACGGTTATATTGTACTAATAGCGCGGAAATCAAAATAAGATCCGTGTAAACTCATCCAACCTTGAAACAAACTAATTAGTAAGGATTATCTTACCAATGTTGTATATAGATCTTTGAACATAGTTTACATTGGCACTAATATCGAATTTGTCATCAGCAAATTAAAACATAACTAAATTTCTACTCTTTTCAAACGGGATGCAAAGAGACACACATACGTTCATTTTTATCTATTAAAAAAGAAGCTCCTTACTATCCTACTTCCTGTCTATACATATATTTTATGCATTGCACAAGTCATGTCTGCTTTGACCCTCCATGACGTTATAATACTATATCCCTGGGATGTGTTTTAGTTGATTTTAGTCTTTGATATATGATTTTTTATTATGAATTGTTTTGACTTTTAACTAACTGTCAGTAACTGCGAGTACTCTTAAATCGTACTTTCATGTTAACTTGACTTGTTGATACTAATTGTAATGCTTTTTTTGTTATTTAGTGTTAACATGAATCTGGTCTACATATAAAAAAGAAGATGTGGTATGATTGCCAATGAGACAACTATCCACAAAAGACCAAAATGACACAAACATTAACAACTATAGGTTACCGTACGGCCTTCAACAATAAGCAAAGCCCATACCGCATAGTCAGCTATTAAAGGCCCCGATGAGACAATGTAAAACAATTCAAACGAGAAAACTAACGGCCTTATTTATGTACAAAATTAACCAAAAACAAATATGTAACACATAAACAAACGACAACCACTGAATTACAGGCTCCTGACTTGGGACAGGCACATACATAAATAATGTGGCGAGGTTAAACATGTTAGCGGGATTGACTATATACCAGCTTTGATTGTTTGGAATTACTATAATTGTCACTTCTTCGTACTATCAACATCAAAATTATATCCTTTCTCCTTAAATAGTTCCGGAACCTATGCATGAAGAACACGAAGTTTTATCGAGCACCAATTGTATAGTTTTATTGTTTATATTCACCCCACATTTACCAAGTGTTAGATTAGTTTTATTTACATACAACAAATTTCTTGGTATTCCTGAACGGAAGATTATTTAGACAGATAAAGAAGTATACTTATAAACACAATTATTTTCATTTACCTGTGTATTATATGACGTATTTTTTATTCAAATTTGATGTTTTTTAAAATCATGTAACATTTCACATCGGTTTTATACTTTTACTTTAATCATTCCTCTCTTATTCTTATTAACTCTGTATTTACATTGTATCACATTTCAAATTTATTCGTTCATTTTTTGTTTATTTGTGCCACTTTGTTTTTGATTGAGTGAAGTCATTCCAATTGATATTTGTGTGTCTTTCTATGTTGTGATGTTACACAACTGTTCCAGAAAAATGGAGAAGGTTTTGTACAATTAAAACGTTTAATCTCGCTGCAATTGTTTGCACCTGTCCTAAGTCAGGAATCTGATGTTCAGTGGTTGTCGTTTGTTTGTGTGGTTCAGAAGTGTTTCTCGTTTCTCGTTTTTTGAATAAATAAGAATGTTGGTTTTCCCATTTGAATGGTTTTACACTTGTGATTTTGGGGACCCTTTATAGCTTGCTGTTTAGGGTGAGCATAGGGTCCGTGTTGAAGACCGTACCTTGACCTATTATGGTTTATTTTATAAATTGTGACTCATACTACATCTTCCTCTATCTATTCATTCAAATCAACAGTTGCTTTATATACAGTTGCTCATGAAAAAGAAATCATTATCAATTAATCTGCTTATTTGAAATACAAAATAAAAAAAACAACTAAAAGGACTTTTAACCTATCAATTATAGTTAGTTCCTTTAAAATCTCCTTTTTCACAGCTGAGCGTTAATGAACTGACTATACATATGTATTGGCATTCTTTTATATCTAGTACAAAATGCCTTTTTCTGTTTGAAGATTTTAGCATTTTGCGAAGATGTGTATAGCTCTTATAAGTAACATTATTTGGACATTTATTTTAATGGTTGGTATTGACGAATTCACAAGGGTTAATAATCCTGTTCAGAACTACAATCCGTACCTGATTTTCTTCATTTGGATTTTTATATGCTCTTTTTAATAAAAAATTGACTAAGTTCAGATTTCCATCTCGAATAGCTAAGTGTAAAATTGTGTCACCAAACTGAAATAAAAAGGTGGCAATTTATAAAGTATCCTGCAAAGGTATAAAATGACAGTCATGATAAAACCGAATGCACTGACGATGGAATTTAACACAAAATCAAAACAATCGCACAGGGTACTTTTATGTAGATGATAAGTAAACAATTAGACATTATACTGCAAAAAATGAAATGTTTGGAGGCTACTTAAAGTACCATATTTACAATGCCTTTACTATATGTGATGCATTAAACTCAGCCATAACATGTACCGACTATTCCCAAAACTTTACTTGACACCTATTGATACGGGAACACGCTCGTTTAGTACATACTGAGTAGCAGTTTACGTAAATTTCCGTCGATATGACTTTTTGATTCAATATTCCTGTTTATATTATTCAGTAAGTGATTAGCCTGATTTAAATTAATAAGTATTAATGTGTTGTTTGAATACTCTTGAGAGCCAACTGAGTGGAAAAGAAAATAAAGCACTCAATGACATTAAACGTAGAGTAGAGAATCAAAGTAAAACTATTTCCAACAGGATCACGTCTTCTATTTAATAACCATTTTCCCATTTTAATTAAATGATTAAATTCAGTTCAATTCTCAATAATGAAAGTTTGCTTATTTTTCAAGGCGGCCATTTTGAATTTCAAAGATAGATTTAAACAAAATCTTGCTAAGTACACCAAATAATTCCAATATGTTGAACTTTGTGCTTACAGCATCAATTCTACTGTGGTTTGTGCAATACTGGAAAATATTTTAGAATGTATGGCGGCGATCTTGAAATAAGTCACCATTTTAAATGTTTAGGGTGGGTCCATAGCTTATATTGATCATTACACAAGAATGTACCATTATTCAAAATTTAGTGCTTTCCTCATTATTTAAGAATTTTTTTCACCGATCGGCCGGACTTTTTCCAACATCGCACTGTTTGAATAAGTTTTAGAACACTATTTATGCAAATCAAAGACGTTTGAAATAACGTATGTCTCTTGAGATGTGGCCAATGGCTAATGAAAAATTATACTCCTATTTTCATTATTACGTTTAATATTATTTATTTTGAGAAATGATATATTTTTTTTCTTTTTTCATAAAGAAACATAAATAAATCGTAGCGTAGGATACATAAAATCTAGATATTGCTTTTTTATTTCCTTATATTACTAGACAACAGTTATTGTTCTTGTTTTAAGAAAAACAGCGCCATACAAAACCGTTTACAGTTTTTTGTAACAGAATCAAACAAAACAATCTATTGAAGTAATATAAAGACATATCAGAGGCTTCTTGATTAAGAGGGTCTGGAAAATTGGTTGAAATGGTCATTGATATGGAACATACAGTAAATATAATACAACCGTTCATTATATTGTCAAATGAAAAACAAAGAAACATTCCACAAAACACTTAAAATAAATTTTACGATTGATCAATACCAATAATCGAAAAACGCTATGGCAGCCGATATGAATGGACGAACAGTTATGACAACAGTTGCTAAATTGTCTGATACAAGCGAAAGTTCTGATGTAGGAGCTGACAGAAGGGGTGACGTAGATTCCTTTTACAATATGAATGACACTTTCGAGCAGTACTCCATAATAATCAGATAATGCATATTCAAACAGATATCGGCACCCCTGCCCACCAAAAAGTAAACAATGATGATTCCATGGTTGACCGCTAAGATTTTCAAGACATTTTGCAAGGGACATATGTTGTACCCGCAAAGATATTGTTGCATTGTTAGACCAATAAATGATAGTTCTTCCTCTAGATTTATATATCGTAAATAAATTGAATTCAAAAATTAATTGAATGATACTTGTTTATGGTATAAGAGTATGTTAACCAGTCGATCTAAGTCAACACAGGGGTGTCCGCTGATTAAATGAATTACGAGGAAAAGTGCAAATAAAGGTTAATATTCATAAAAGTACGCAAACGACTGTTACATACTACAACAGTTTATTGGTGACCCATTTACCATTGATGAAGGTCTATAATATTACTGGTCAAAATTGACAAATAGTCGAATCATTTCGGAATTATGAAATTATAACAAAGTTATACTGTCCAAGTCCAATTTTTCAGATTGTTTCAATCGCGCAAAAAGTTTGCGATATGTGTCTGATTAGTTGAACGAATCTGAAAACTGTGCAAACTATTGTCGAGGATAAACAATTTTGAGCAATAGTTGTGTATTGTATGCGCTTTTAGTAACCACGACTAGTACCAAAGAGGCTTGGAGGTTTACAAGAGACCAGCAAGGCGCAAATTTAAAAAATACATGATGAATAGAACTTATTTGTATCATGTCCTTTACTATTTGTCTTTTGTGAATTGTTGAAGGACAGTGATTAGGATAGCTATATGTGTTATATCTGAACATAAAATGAAGAAAAGATCTTTACATTATGTATCTACTTTAGAAAGATGGTACAACTAGTTGATGCATTACTCGCAGGGTATTGTATGCTTGGTCATTGTGTCATATTATTTTTCTTTGTTGACATATTAATTTGTTTTCATTGGTATGGTTGAGATCATAACACAATGTAGACTGCTATGCTCCTATTTTTGACATTTTAACCTATTTTGTCAGTTTGTTTTGTTTACGCAATGTTATAAATTGAATGGAATTTTATGCGGCTGCTATGAACTCTAGCGACAAATTACCTGCTAGGCATAATGTATCTGGTGCCCAGATCAGTATTGACTAAAGCTGTTGAACGACATTGTGGAAATGTTAATTGATAATATAGGGTTATTGCATTAATATTGGTGGATATTGCCCGAGCAGTATATCATATTGCACGAGTTTACGAGTGCAATATGATATACTGCGAGAGCAATATCCACCAATATTAATGCAATAACCCTTTTATTATATAGTAATAAATATTTTGCACAGAAAATTTCTGTTTTATCCAGTCAAAATACAAGTTTTTAAAGAAAAATATATCGTATTGCACTAATGCGAATAAATGTTATTGCAATACTATTTTCGATTTTTTTTTGTGGGGGGGGGGGGGGGGATATTGTTTTTTTTTTTGTAAAATATTTCATCCATGGTTAGTTAACCTTTAAATAAATAAAAAAATGAAGAAAAAAAATGAAGTAATTTTTTCTAAAACTTTTACTAAGAGTAAATTTGATCATTGTGATGAGACTCTTAACAGTCATTTTTTCCTGTTGACGGATGACATACAGACAATGGACACCAATAAATTGAATAAGAAATTAACTTAGTAACAGAATACACTCAATGCAGATGGAGAAGTGGCGACAATATGGAAAATAGACAGCCAGACTATTGCCAAGGGCGATATTAATATGGTATTTTTTTTAAAGGCAATGAAAGACAAAGGACACCAAGTGACGACAATAAATTGAATGATGAATACAGATTTGTGTTGTTGTTTAAAGTTGCGATCCTGTCAATTGTTTGACAAAAATGTACTTTTAAAATGTACATGTAATTTATTATTGCATTGATGTCTTTTTTGTATTTGTTTAGAAAATAAATCAGTTTTCAACAATTTAATAAGTAATATAAATTCAACAATAAAAAAAAAAATCCACAAAGGTTTTGAAAAGTCTCTGGCTAGAATTCTTGGGATTCGTCTGAAGATTCCAACGGAATAATTCGTTTGAATGTTTTCCTTGGCGGTTCATAACAGTAATTTTGCCTAGAATGTCTTTTTGACCTTCTCCATTTGACTGTTCAATATTAAAGTTAATATTTAAAGTACAGTTATTCAGAACAGTGCCTTTACTGAACATGTTAGATAATGCCTCTGACGCACCTTTAGAAGATTGTTCATGGATATTATTAGGCGCAGCAGTATAAGTACAGACAGACTGTGAAGTTGTGGCCATCTGCGGGCTCATTTGGTGTGAAACAGTAGAACGGTCAATCTTCTGTAAAGCCACATTGTTACATGTATTGTCACTTTCATTTGCAGTCACTGATTGTCCAAGTGACTATTTAACACCAGTTAATACATCTGAATATTTCCTTTGCTCATTATCGGAGAGATCATCATCGTAAGCCTCAATCGAACTTGTACTTTTGTGACCAGATATATGTTTAATTTTGTCTCTAGGTACACCTGCCTTGCGAAGCGTTTTTATTGTTGTTTTACGCACACTGTGGTTTGTTTTACGGTCCATCCCAGCTTCTTTGGCGGCCATTGGCATCAAGTTTGCCAGCGTGTTTTCTCCCATAGGCCTTGCGTAATACCATATCATGGATTCAACTCTTTCAATTGGAATACATGTCAAATAAAACGGTGACTCTGGTTCCATTACATTTTCTGGACGTCGAAGAAGATATGCTTTAAAAAGCCGTATTGGACAGCGGTCAGATTTATTTTCATACATTCTCGATTAAAATTTACGATTCTCTTTTCCCTTGGTTCCATCACGAGTGTTGGTAAGTCTCTCAGAAAATTCGAAATACTGTCGGTTATCCACAGGGTCCTTCTTCATTAGAATATCTCCCAATTGTAATTGCCGATGTTCATTTCTACCACGTAGTCCGAAACATTTTGTAAAATAGTACCAGAGAGAAAATATAAGTATTCTAGGTGTACCATCACCGAGCTGCCCCTGTTCCCACAACAAATCTTCTTCATCCTTACTTACTGCCTTTGAAGCATTCGGCTTATGTCCTTTTCCTAGTTTTTTCAGAAAGTGCTCTTGTTGACAAATTAAATTCCTTGTCACGTAATGAATGTGAGTACTCTTTTTCCTTTAAATACCTCTCGATACTGGCACGAATACCGTCAAACGTCTCCGGTTCATATTCCTGTCCATTTTCTTTCTTTAAGGTTATGTAAAATTCAGACAAGAAAGCATCAAGTTCATTGTGAGGGATGTCCTCGATTGACCTCAACCCCCCCTTTCCAACCAGCATTTGTATAATAATTTCAAGTCACGCTTCGTGCAGTTAACTGTTGATTTTTTCTTTTGATCGTCAATAAAACTCATCACCATTTGCTTATCAATCATAGACTCTGTCAAATTATCTGTATGACCGACGTCCGTCGTCTTGCTTTTCCAAACGACAACAAAGGATGCAATAATATGCATGCCGATTTCGGAACGCCTCAGCTTTTTTCCGGAAATGCGTGCAAATACAGAGATTTATTGCACGGTCGTTTTCCCGGGTGTTTTTATTTAAATAAACAAACAAATGTTTATTACTATATAATAAAATGGATTATTAGGTCTTTCCACTTTTCCTTGGAAAGACCTATTGGATTTCTTCTGATTATCAGGTCTTTCAACCTTTCAGGTGAAAGACCTATTGAATTTGTTCTGATTATTATTATTATTATTATTTTTTTTTCTTCCGCCAACTTTTTTTTCCTTCACTGTTTTTTTGTTTCCCAAGATGTCGCTTAGATATATGGTATATGATAACAAACAGTTAATACGCTTCTGAAACTGACATCGCGTAACAAAAAACTTTACCTTGTAAGAGTTATCTCCCCGAACACTGTTTTTCTTGTTATCTCTAAGGCTTCGCAACCATATAAGAAACCGACAAATTTATTTTTCCAAATTGCTCGTTATATCCTCAGGATGTTCTGTTTTATTTTGACCAAAGCTATCATATGAGAGTTTTCCCCTCTTTTATGTTTGATATAAGAATATGCATTTCTAACTGGTAAACCATAAGTGATAGAGACCTAGGGTCTTTTGATTTGAGATCCTTGGTCCAAAAAAAATGAAAATAAGGTCAAGGTCAAAGGTCAAGGTCATATTATAAATTTTGATTTTGGCTTATTTTCACTTATTTTCAAAAGCCGTATAACTTATCGACAAATTATTTTTACTAAATTGTTAGTTGCGACATGTCGTAACACGTAAATTTTAGTTGAAAGAGTACGTAGACAATTGATGCCAGTTTTGCCCTCTTTTATATCTAATGTTAGTTGTAAGATAATACAACTCATTAACAATATATAGTAGAGGCCTAGAGTCTTTTGATTTGAGGTCCTTGGTTGATGACCTCGAAATTGAGCTCAAGGTCATAGGTAAATGTAACGTTCTAGATTTTGACCTTTGCTTTTACCTCATATATATACATGATCAAGACATGGGACTTTTTAAATTAGGTTGCAAGCAATGTGATCTAGAAAAAGACAACCGGAAGTGACCTTTTGTAAACCGGAAGTAGCTATATTTTGTACTTAATTAATGAAAAAGTATATAGAACAATATATTTTTGGAATCAGTGTCAAGTAGACAATTAAAAATTACCGGAAGTAACATATTTTAAACCGGAAGTAAAAAATGATCTCCCTTATCTATATCTTTTTGTATAGGAACCTTATATTTTTGAAATCAACGTACAATAAGTTGTCATTTGACGCTGAATTGACATTTAAAACCAAATTTTAATATTTTCATATAAAAAATATCATTACTGGTGAAAAGACCATCAATGGTTCTCTGAACAATTGGTTTTTTATTATTCATGTTATTCTTTTGCTGATATTTAAACTATCTATGACGAATTCGTAAACATATTCCATACTGCTGAGGACATCGCAATTTCGAAATTCGGATTCAATCCAAATACCAAACATTATTGGAACGCAGCTGTAAAGCGAGCACATGACAATGAGAGATCAACGCGTAGATGTTGGGCTCCAGAAGGTCTCCATCGAGGCATACATGTTAAGTGTCATCGAATGTATAAAAGAACAAAGTTCGAATTAAGACATGTACATCAAGCAGTTTATGAACAGTTTATGCAGAAATGTTATGATGATCTCAATCAAGAATGTGATAGAAAAGAAATGAAATGTTGAAAAGGTTTATCTTCCAAAGTGTATCTTGAGATTCGAATGAAGATAAAGATTGTAGTACCACATAGTCAGTAGCAACGTGTTTCGCTGCATAGTTTTATGATCTGTACTTACCAAAATACTGATAATTTTGACTATGCATTTAACTGTTTTATTGAGACATTATTAAAACATGTGGTGTTGAAGGTAAATACTTACCTAGTGGCTTGATTACTTTCGATAAAAGAAGTTTCAAAATTGATTAGACAGTTAAAATACAGAAAAGCCGCCGGGATCTTCAGAGTGCAAAATGAACATTTGCATTACGAAAGTAGCTCTATTGTGAAGTGTGTAACCGCCTTATGCAATTTCATTGTAAAATATGAACGAATAAAAATTCAAAGAGTTGGAAACAAGGCCTCATTGTTCCTATCTACAAATGGTGGAATTAAGTTCAAAACTTCACCCGATAACTACTGACCAGTTAGTTTACTGTTCTGTGTTTTGAAGTGCTGACTATGCATATAGATGGATATTTAGTTTCGGGGCGAAGAAGATATTGGAATGATATTTACCCTGAACCCACGAGATGTTAGGGTGCTATACGACTGACATATAGCAAACAATGTACTTCCTATAGCTGAAGAAAAATCTAAACTGATAGTCCCTAATCAAATGGCAAAATCAAAAGCTCAAACACATCAAACGAATGGATAACAACTGTCATATTCCTGACTTGGTTCAGGCATTTTCTTTGTAGAAAATGGTGGATTGATCTTGGTTTGATAGCTAGCTAAACCTCCCACTTGTATTACAGTTCCATCAAATGTCATTATATTGACAACGATGCGTGTACAAAAAAAAAACAGACATAATAAGTAAATTATTAAAAATAGGGGTACAGCAGTGAACATTGTGTTATAAATTGATCCACTAAAAAAAGAAACAAATATATAACTCGGAAGCACAAAATGGTATATAGACCAAGCATATTAACAAAAATTCAGACAAGAATAAAAATTTATCATAGTATAATAACATAATGACGGAATGTATAAGTACAGATCCACGTCATATAGGTATCAAAGAAACATAAAAAGGCATATGAACAAAGCACATAGCAAAAATTAAAGACAAACATTCAAACATATTTTACAATAGCACAAAGCCACGCTTTATGTGTCGACGTAAAACTAAAAGGCATATAGACAAAGCACAACCGATAGACAAGAATACGAGAATATCATCAACTATAACATAATGACTGGATGTACAAGTACCATACGTATCTTAATGAAAATAAAAACAAAACAAATATTATCGATTGCCTTCTTATTTTAAATTTTAATTATGTATGTGTAATCCACCCATAAACGATTGAAAAGTTGTTAGTACTGGGACCGAATGATCAGATTAACATTGACTGTGGATTAGAATCGCGCGTTCGACGTCAGAATGTAAACATTACACAGGTAGAGATATAAAATATGTTTGTCGATCAAAGTATTAATATGAAAGACCAGAATGTTAAAATAATAACAGAACAATAACACAAAAGCGGGATGATAAAGTTCAGAGCCACGCCACATGTATCAAAGAAACACCACAAAAAGTCACACAGACACAGCAAATATGAAGGCGAATACAAACAAAACAATGACGGAATGCATAAGTACAGAGCCACAACAAATAGATATCACTAGAAACAGACCAAACAATAAAAGTGATACTATTAAAGACAAATAAAAAAAACTATAACGAGAGAGGGAGTTTTCCAAACTAACCGATCGTGGACAGTTTTAGTGAATAATACAGTAGATTACGTACAAACTCATAAAAAAAAACTCGTCGTTTACTTAAAGACAATACATTTTCTCGATTTATAAATATTCATATCTCGGTTAGGATTCCTGATTTTTGAAAAGTTCAAGATCATCCAGAGAATTTAAAAGTCTTTTTTATTAATTAATTGCTTATTACTTTCATTTCGAATAACACTGGCAATACGTGCGAGATATTAACAGGCAGTTTTTAAACGTATAAGTAGCTGAAGCGGAACTCAATTTATAAGAGATGTGTGGTTGGAGTTCATTACTGACAAATGTCCATTACAGTTATTTGTGAAATTGTATTCATACGACAATGAACGGTAATGTTGCACTATTTTGGGCAAACACGTAATAACAGACAATATCGACACCAACAGTTTTCTTAAAGCTGTGCCACGTACAGATTCACGAGAACGATGATACGTTAACGTGCCAGTGCATTAACTACCATTAGTGTGAGCAATTTTCTTGAAATGTTCTTTTGGTTATACAAAATTACATAACTATAAATATCATACATATTCTAAAAAGTAAAATCACGAAAATTTTAAATGGAAAGTCCATAATCAAATGGCAAAATCAAAAGCTCAATCAACTCAAACGAATGGATAACAACTGTCATATTCCTCACTTGGTACAGGCATTTCCTTATGTAGAAAATAGTGGAATACACCTTGTTTAAGAGCTACCCTAACCTCTCACATGTATGACAGTCACATCAAATGTCATTATACTGACACCGTGTGTGAACAAAACAAACACACACAATAGTTAAAAATGTCACAAATTGGGGTACAAAAGCAACACGAACCCCAGCAAAATCTAGGGATGATATCAGGTGCTCCAGAAGGGCAAGCAGATTCTGCTAATATTGTATTGTGTTATTTGTTTTGCAATCTTTTGTAATTTAATGCATATATGACAAAATGACATGTACGTATATGGCATAAATCAATTTTGTCATCTGTGTATATATTATTTTTTATCATATATTTAGTAGTAAATACAGTAGCTATATATATATATATATATATATATATAGTTTTGAATATTTGATAAATAGCCTTCTGTTTAATCCGTATCGCACAACTTTGATGCGCACCCTTTATCACACCCATCATCTCACTTTTTATCGAATGGCTACCCTTTATCGCACCCCTACTCGGATTTCTCGGTCGTACTCTAAAAGGCGTCTCTCGGACTGTTTACATTCAGCAGATGACAACATTGATCTGCTGTTGATGCTATGGCCTTGCCCCGGAGCCCTTACAGCATTCAAAAGGGGGAAGAAGTAATTAATCGTTTGGCTCAAGAAGTACGTGATCGTCATGCCAAGCAGATGACTACAGATGAATTCATCGACCAAATGAGAAATAAAAATACAAGTAGGAAGACAAATTCAGATGTTAACAAATTAAAAACATGGCTTTCTGATCATGAACTAAGGGAATTTCATGAGATTCCTCCTAAAGGCCCTCGGGCTAAAATTGGTATATCGAGATGATACAGCATGTTATACGGATTTTGCCATGTATTATTCTCTATGATGACAATAACATAATTTGCTCTTTTGCATAAGCATATTAAATTAAGGAGTTTCCCTTGTAATGCACTGAAAACAAAGTTTAAAAAATCTTTTGTTCAGCCTGTTTAGTAGAAAATAGTATACCGCTGTTCGAAAGTCATAAATCTATTGTGAGAAAACAAATCCAGGTTACAAACTAAAACTGAGGTAAACACAACAAATATAAGATGAAAACAACACAGTTTTTGTATTATGCAAGAAGCTAGTATAATTATTGTAAACAAAATGTTAATAAAACAAACAACAACAAAGAAAATTGATTGCATCGCAAAGAAGAACAAATTGAAATTAAATAGTATATGATTTGCAAATCTATAAATACTTGAAACGGATTTGTCAATTACAATTATTGTCCTTGGTTCACACTTCGATAAACCATGTTACCGAACTATCTTCATATCTTTCGCTGTAATTTATTCATACGCAATACACAATCATGCAGGGATTCCGAGATTTTCAAGTATTTAACACATTTGTTTTATGAGGTTTTTGTTGTATAAACCTGGGCTTAAACTCTTTCGGACTGCCAGTCAGTTTGTTAGGTAATAGCCCAGGTTTACATACCAATACCCTCTGGAAAAAATGTGTTAAATCCTATAATACTTTTTGAAATGTTTCTATAAATGTCCAAATGATTCAATTATACCTGAACAAGGTTTTTCTTCGTTTCCTTTTGTCTTATTTGGTGTAAAGTCGCGTCTGATAGTTATATAGTCACTTATTAAGATTCAATACATAATGGTCGCATGTCGAAAAAGATTAATGCAACCTAATTAATACAAAATGTGATTTTAGCTGTACAAATTAAGTTATAGAAACAGACTTGATCGGGAACTGAGAATAATTGAAATGTCTGTTTCTGTATCGTTATATTCTCTCTAAACGCTTAATCGGTACATAATGTATTTGCAAAATATTATGCATTTGGTGTTTAATTGTTGTCTTAAACGATTTAACAATCATGCCATCCAACTTATCGAAGATCCTGATAAAACTAAATATATATCATACCTCCTTGCCATTGTTGCCATCTCTTTCAGATCTTTCCAATAACAATTCTACTAGTTTGTGGTCATCTATTCTAATAGATATGTCTAGAACAGTGTCTCCATTCTAAAATATAAATACAATGTGTTGTCCACATATTAATTTCAGCTGAATCACACAAAACACGTACACGCCAACATTTCAGAAAAGTACGAAAGGAAAAGAATTTTATATTGGAAATAACTAAAACAAGAAACGAAATTGCATCCGATGTACAGATAGTGTTTAAAAAATAGCCTTATCATATTTATATTGATATATATATATTGATATATATAATATATAACAAGTCTAAAAGGGTATAACATCACCAAAAACACAATAAAACGAACAATATGTTAGATATTTTGGATATCTCAAAAAAGAAGAGGCTCAGCAAAATAGTTCCATTTGTTTTAACATACAATTCCGCCTTTATTAACCTTTCACGTTTGATCTGTGCCAGTTGGCAAAGTATTGCCAATCACCCAAAATTATCCAAAATCTTTCCCAATCCTCCTGTCTTATCTTTTCGGAGACCAGCAAGTCTAAAAGACTTATTTGTGAAAGCTGCCGTCTCCTCTAATAAAAGCTGTTCAACTTCAGGATGGTGCAAGTCATGTGGTAACAAACGATGTCTGACTTGCCAATACTGAATACTCAAACATTTACTTGCCACTCCACTGGGTCTGTGTACACAATATTTTGTAATGTAACTTGCAAAACCCAGAATGTTGTATACATTCTTAAGTGTCGATGTGGCATGCAGTATGTTGGCGAGACAGAACAGCCTTTCAACAAACGCATGAATGGTCATCGTAGTGACTACACCTGCAAGCCCGACCTCCCCGTAAGTCGTCATTTAAGATCACATGGGCACGTCCAAGCTGATCTAACAAAACTTACCATCACCATCATAGATCACAACGAGGGTTGGTCAAAGGCCGACAGACTTGAAAGCTTTTGGATAAGAAAGCTCAGGACAGTTTCCCCAGAGAGCATAAAAAAAACAAAGAAGAGTCACTAATTTTCCCTACCATCACTAATTTCCTGCCATCACTTGTGTCCAGTAACTCCGGCTTCCGTACTGGACTCGTACACTTTTCAGGAATGTTTGAATTGTACTAGTTTTAATTACAGTTGGCAGGGATGTGTAAATACGCAGCCACGTTCTATTACTTAACCTTAGTAAATATTTATTACTCATTTTTCTTATCATCAAATTACTATATATTTGGGATGTTTAAATACGCAGTCTCTGTTGCAATTGCTCTACCGTTGTCATATTTTAAATATTATACCAGCTTAGATCGGTCAGTACTGTTTATTGGGACTGTATTTCCACGCAGTTGTTTAACATCTCAACTGTCACCACCTTCAGGAATTTAGAGTTGTGCCACTTCACATCGGAAATAACTTCTTTTTTTTTTTTTTTGCATATTTTTGTAGTCTTTGCGCCGTGTTTGGAAATTTTAAAATTGTTTCAGCGTTTGCTTTAATTGTATAAATTTCAAGATTTTGATCTTAATTTAAATTGACTTGATTCATTTGTCATCGTGCTATTACCGAGGAAGGATATCTGTTATCCGAAATATCTAACATATTGTTCGTTTTATTGTGTTTTTGGTGATGTTGTACCCTTTTAGACTTGTTATATATTATATTTTGTAGTGTACTGAATCATAATTATATGATCCATCGCCCCGTAGAATTTATCGTTGACTATTTATTCAGTCATTATATATATATATATAATATATATATTTTTTTAGCGGTTGAGGAGGTCAACTAAGAAAGTGATTTCTCAAAACAAAGGATAATAAATTAGATGGTTTTCAACATATTTATATATTTTTTAATTTCAAGCGAAACTAGAACAACACTTTGAATATGAAAAACTTGAAAAAAAAGGTTTGTAGTAAAATTAATTGATTTTTTTCAAACTGGTTTTATAATAGAAATCAGAAGATTAGTCTTTGACAGTGTAAACAGAAGAAGAAAAAAAACAATATTCCCAGAGATATGTTGGTTTGGTTCTTATTTTATTTTTTTTTATTTTCAAGAAGTAATCATTGGCTTTTGTAAAATCAACCATTAACAAAAAAGTAAAATAACAAAAATATCGACTCTGAGGAAAATTCAAAACGGAAAGTCCCTAAACAAATGGCAAAATAAAAAGCTCATACACATTAAACGAATGGATGACAACTGTCATATTCCTAACTTTATACAGGCAATGTCTAATGTAGACAATGGTGAGTTGAACCTGTTTGTATTGCTAACTTAACCTCTCACTTGATTTACAGTCGTTTAAAATTTCTGCTAAAAAGGCAACAGTAGTATACCACAATCATAAATCGATTGAAAGAAAACAAATCCGGGTTACAAACTAAAACTGAGGTAAACACATTAACTATAAGAGGAAAACCACAAAACAACGGAAATGTTGAAGTGCAACAAAAAAAAATATAATGCAACATAAAAATGTCGAGCATCTATTGGCACCATCTTATGGAGTTTATACTTCTCAATTCGTTTGCTATGCCCGTGTCTGTTGTGACGTTTTTTTATATCAACGAACGTAATCTATTTTTACTGGTAAATTTTGGAGCCAGGCAAACACACATTACTTACAATCTTTACTAAATTATTCCATAAACATTTGGTTTTGAAATTTGAAAACCTGTAAAAAAAATATTTCAAACGGGATAGCACCTCCGCATTTTTCCGGAAATGTTGTTAACAGTGCCTGTAAATTTATAAACGATTCAGGTATACTTATCGATCCTTTAAATACACTGATGTTGAAAGGTTACCAATTCAATACTGTATTTAGATCATTGAATATTGTTTTATTGGTATCAATATTAATTTTGTTATCAGTAAATTAAATGCAAACAAAAAAAATATTGTTCTATACATATACAAATTCATGGTTCTACAATCTGTCGATACCTTATCTTGGCATTGTACAAAGTCATGTTTTTCTCTGACACTTTATGACATCTTAACACTAAATCCAGTGGGTGTTGGTTGTGTACTGATTGATAGTGTAGTCTTAGATGCATGCATTTTTATTAGTCGTAAGTGGCTTTGAACTAGATATCAGTAACTGCAAGTACTCTCATATACTTTTTTTCTTTTTGTTGTTGGGCTATACAGGTACCCGGCCATATCAACTCTGTGAAGTATTTCTATTTGTATCTAAAAAGCCTTCTTCAACTGATTTGTATAGTTTATACTGTTACACCACTAACCAAGGTTTAGGGGGGATCCCGCTTACACGCTTAACCCCGCCACAGTCTGTATGGATTTGTCTGTCTCAAGTCCGGAGCGTGTAATTGAATGGTTGTCGTTTGTTAATGTGTTACATATTTGTTTTTCATATTTTGTACTTAAATTAGGCCGTAAGTTCGTTTGGATTGTTTGACATTTTTCATTGCATTGCCTTTTATAGCTGACTATACGGCACGGGCTTTGCTCGTAGTTGCAGGCCGTAAAATGACTTATAGTTAATTTCTATGTAATTTTGTCTCTTGTGGAGTGTTTTCTCATTGGCAATCATACCACATCTTTATTTTTATATTAACCAATGAACCATATACATGAGATCAAAGCCAGATGAACCATGCCAGGCAGACATATACAGCTTACAATTCTTTCATACAACAAATTATAGTTGACCTATTGCTTAAAGTTTCAGAAACCAAAGAAGAAAAACTTAACGAAATTTTATGAGCTTAGGTATCCAATACAAACATGGTAAGTCCTCCGATTTGCTGTTCAATTTGATGTTAATTAAAGACATGAAAGACTTATGATTCGCAAAAATGATAAGTTTTTGTTTTTGTATCTGAGTGCTCATTTTTTCCTAATTCTTTAACACTCGTAGTAGTACGATTTACATACAAAGACAATGTTATTTAAATCCTCAGGAACAACAACAATGCTTGCTTATAACTTAATACTTTAGGTACAATGATTTTGTTGTGACTGTAGGATACAATAGGAACAGACTGATTTTGAAAATAAAATGGAATTTTAGATGTTAAATCCTTGTGATGTAGAACGTTGGTGCATCATTTCCTTTATTGGTTATTTGAACAGAAAGGAATTTCTTCTTTTCATTATGTGCATGCATTTATCCTTTATCAAATGCATAATCTCTCAAACATTTTAGAAAATTAACAGGTAGGGAAAAAATAATAGTTGTTTCCTTAGCGGTTGACGAAGATGTGACAGAAGGTAATCAAAGCTCCCAGGGTGCGATCTAGATTTTTAAGACTTTTTTGTTCACTAGACCGATGTAAATGTTATTGCCAATGACTACGCTAGTGTCTGAGAGTAGTATTAGCTAAGCTCATTACATTTGAATCACTGCAGACTGGACTTGACAAACTTTCTACTTTTTTGATGTTATAGTTCAACCATATGGCATTGCAGTACCTAAATCCTTTATCTAGAAATGTTCTCTATTGTTTTGGGAAGGTGTAGTTAGTATAGGGCTATTGGTGTGGTAATATATGTACACGACGATGTGTAATTACATAGATAACGACGGATCATGGTCCGTATGATTAAAATGGTAATTAAGAACGCTGAATTGTGGATCTTTATTATAAGAACGGTGTTGATTCATCCTTTTACGCAAGATTTCACAAACATAAAGTAGTCCACACAAAGTACCTTCAAAACTGTAAACAACATGTCCGTTGAACAGTACAGAGACTCACAAGATTTAGTATAATAAGTTTGTCCTGTAAAGTTACTAATGAAATCAGAAGTCGTGTTTTTGTTTTTGCTGAATTACACTAAAATCCCTCTAAAGATTTAGGTGAATTTGAAGGTGTATACGTAGAAGCATCTTAATGTAGACTCTTGATTTGATAATTGTATTTGCAGAACAGACAAAGGTTAATAGCTCTGGAAAGAACAACATTTCATACCTTATTTACTTTATTTAGATATATATCTGTTTTCTGTAAGAGTAGTTGGAATATATCGGGATGCCCACATATAGCAGCACAATGTAATAGAGAGTTTCCAAACTGAAATAGAAATTATAAGAAAGTATAATGAGTGCACCTTACATTAAAATACGGATTTTTTTGTGTTATAAAAATTTGCTGTTACAAAATGTTAGAAATTATTATACATTAAGGAATGTATCTCCCTCATGCAAAGCTCTGATTCCTTTCACGGATTTGGCTATACTTTTTGGACCTTTTGGATTATAGCTCTTCATCTTTTATATACGCTTTGGATTTTGGCCGAGAGCATCACTGAAGAGACATGTATTGTCGAAATACTCATATGGTACAGGAACATTGGTACCGTTAATGTAATTACAAATGGGAGGTAAACATTTTTTGTATATATATATATAGTTTTATTTATTAGGTCTTTCCACTTTTCTGTGGAAAGACCTATTGTTTTTCTTCTGATTATTTTTTTTTTTTTTTTTTTCTTCCGCCTAATTTTGTTCTTGCGATAAACATTTGTTTCGCAATATGTCGCTTAGATATTTTGCATATGATATCGAACATGCAGTTTATGCGCTTTTGAAATTTACCCTGCGTAAACGAATTCTTTTCTTTATAGGAGTTATCTCCCCAAACACTGTTTTCCTTGTTAGCGCATCTCCTTCGCAACCGTAAAAGATTATGACAAATTTATTTTACAAAATTGCTCGTTATATCCTTCGCATGATTTGTCCTATTTTGACCGAAGCGATATGACCGCTCCATATGAGAGTTATTTCCCCTTATGCATCTGATATAAGTGATATGAATTTCTATCTTATAAATCATAAGTGATAGAGACCTAGGATCTTTTGATTTGAGATCCTTGGTCCCAAAAAATGAAAATTAGGTCAAGGTCAAAGGTCAAGGTCATATTCTGATATTTGACTTATTTTCACTTATATCCAAAGACTGTATAAGATATCAACAAATTATTTTTACTAAATTGTTAGTTGCGACATGTCGTAAGATGTAAATTTTGATTGCAAGCGTACGTTGAATGTAAAAGGGAGTTTTCTCCCCTCTTGTATGTTAAAATACGCGTTTGGTGATATAACTCATTAACTAAATAGAATTAAGACCTATGGTCTTTTGATTTGAGGTCCTTGGTTTATGACCTTGAAATTGATCTCAAGGTCATAGCTTAATTTGACGTTCTAGATTTTGACCTTTGCTTTTATTCTATATGTATACATGATAAAGATATACAACTTTTAGAAAAAGGTATCAAACCATTTAACCTTGAAAAAAAACAACCGGAAGTGACTTTTTGTAAACCGGAAGTAGCCATTTTTTGTACTTTATTAATATAAAAGTATATAGAACCAGATATTTTTGGAATCAGTGTCAAGTAAATATTCAAATATAATCAGTAGTAACATTTTTTCAAACCGGAAGTAACAAATTATCTCCCTTATTTAAAAAAAAATGTATGGAAACAATATATTTTTGGAATCAGTTTACTAGGAGCTATCATTTGACGATTGAAATGACATTTTAAAGTTAGTTTCACAACTTTTCATATCAAAATACATTGTTTTGATGGAAAGACCTTCAATTGTTCTCTGAACAATTGGTTTTTAATTCTTTTTGTTTTTTGCTTTTTTCAGCCTTTTTTGTGTCTTTAAATCTAAGTTTTTTGCTAATGGGTGTACACATTTTACTAGTAACATTGCGAAGACATTGTTTTAATTGATATCTGAACCGTTTAAAAATTGTCTGACAATATCGGTAGAAACTGTCTTATATACCTTATCCATTTTGTTTGGGTCTAACTCGGCTCTTTCTAATACTGAAATATCACCCTGCTGAAAAAGAAAAGTTGACATTTCTAAGTATAATATACAAATTTAAAAAAAAAACAAATTTGCACGAAAAACATTTGAATATAAAAATATAATTAACACTAAGGCGTTTAATACATTATTGAACATACGTAAGCTACTGTTGACTTACTAATTTATAAAGTGGTGCCTCTGTTGTACTAACCAAGATATCTATACGGATTTTTTTTATTGGCGCTACTATTTCTAGCATCGGCAAAATTGACTCGTATCGGTCGCATATATGTGACCAGCCACGACATATCCAGGCTTATGGAGGCAGAACGTCAATGTGAGAAAAACGCCGTTAACTATATATGACTAGCCATTTCCAGGCTTAGGAGGGTACATTGTCTAAAATATGATTTTTGTATATTTATCTAGAATAGTCCGAAACAAAACTCTCTGTCATTTTATTATGACATATTTGTTGTAATAGCAATGAAACGAGTCATTTCGAATACCGGTATGAAAATGAGACTGTTCTATGACGACTTTTATTTATTGAAGGCACTAATTTATAAAACACAAAATTATTGTATTAATTGGCTTTTAGTGATGTTCAATAGCGTATTTGAATAAAATTTCAAAGACTTAAATTTACTCCAATGCAAACAATTCTTAGCTCTATTTTAGAACATGTATTTTAAACTTGTTGAAATGAAGTTAGTTTAAAATTTGTCAAAGTAAGCATTAAGAATTCCTTTTTTTTATTTAGATTTATTATGCATGTCTCTATACATAGTATGCGACGCGTAACAGTTTATAAGTAGGTGTTATCTTAAATGCATTTGATACGGTGCATTAATTATGGATATATTCAGACTTCATTTATGAAAGGAAATCTATAGAGCAGATATTTGCGGCCAAAGACGCTAAAATTGTTTACAACATTAAACATTTCAGTATCGACGGTAAAGGAATCTGTAAGGTATTTATCTTCTCATTTTAATTATTTTGATTTGGAAATTTTTTTTGTATCAATTTAAAATGTAGACTCAAATATTTTTCACCTCAAACGATAAAGTAAAACTTCTTCAAACTTATATATGATGTACAGTTCGGCGTCCGCAAAAAAGAAGCGAAGGAAAGTGTTTATCTCTTCTTCACAAATACGTATTTCATTGAATCTCGATATTTATCATGTTTATAATTTTTCTAACAATGACGTTCTACCTCCATAAGCCTGCAAATGTCATGGCGGGTCACATATACAAAATCATTTTGTAAGTACAGTTATATGAAGAGACTTATTGCAACCCTCAATATTGCCAAGCATATGATAAAATGAGTTATATTTACAATTTTAACTGTATAGCTATAATGGAATTTGATGCGACTGTCATACAAGTGACAGGTTTAGCGCTTTCAACAGGTTCAATCCACCATTTTCTACATATGAAAAAGCCTGTTCCAAGTCCGGAATATGACATTTGTTGTCCATTAGTTTGATGTGCTTTATATTTGATTTTGCCGTTTGAATAGGAACTTCCCGTTTTGAATTTTGAGTTCGGTATTTTTGTGATTTTACTCATGTACTCAAGGCGAATATGTATATCACAGTGACCTGATTGAAACAATCTGTTTTATAAACCACGGTATTTTACTTGTATATGATTTGAGCATAATGAGTAGTATTATAAATTCTATTTTTATGTCTTCAGTAGAATTATATTGCTACACGAAACCGTATACGGTAAACTAACAGCGCTTTATTGGCACTATAATATAATTTATTGAAAAATACATTTCAACAAAAACAAGTAAACATACTAGTCATGTCTCTGTATACATTTAATCTTTATCAACTAAATCATCTGAACCAAAAACAAATGAGAATACAATAATCATTCCTAAAGGTTTCCACATTCCTGTTCTATTGGTAGAACTTGTTTTATGTTTGATATTTACAGATGTGTTCTTCTTTCAAGCGATTAATAAATAAAACATTGACTTTTGCATAACTTCCTTTAATGAATTTCCAAACACCTGGTATAGTTATCTAGTGATAAGAAACCGATGACCTTCAAAAAGGTCCTTGTAGCAGCTGAAAGTTCTTGAATATCGTAGAAATAAAGACATGTATTTTTAATGTTAATTTCTTGTGTATAGTTCGGAGTTTAGTATGACGTCCATTATCACTGAACTATTATACATATTTGTTTAGGAACCAGCTAAAAGACTCAGCCGGGTGAGGGAGTTTATCGCTGCATTGACTACCCATTGGTGATCTTCGGCTGTTGTCTGCTCTATGGCCGGGTTGTTGTCTCTTTGACAGCTTCCCCATTGCCATTCTCAATTTTATACCATACGCAATCGAAGTTGGAATATTACTGATAAGGTGAGTTAGTTTATAATTTTCAAACTTTAATCGTCTCGTTTGTCATAGATTTTGGAAAATTATATTTACATATTTATAGTAAACTTTCCGTTCGTCTGGAACCATTACATGGTCAGCTTACAATGTTAACAAACACCAGACGACGTTGGCATGGTTACCTTCACATCTATATGTCATCGAAAATTCGAATACTGAAATCGTAAACCATTCTTATACGAGAATGTCGGAGTTCTTTTCCTTGTTATCGGGTTGAATTCGATGCCTGTTAGGGTCAATTTAGCAAAGCTTGACGTTACTGATACTTTCCATACCTTATTTACTTCAGAAGGATCTATGCCTGGATTTTCTAATAACAACTGGACTATGTCAAGATGTCTACCTTTCACAGCAGAGTGTAGAAGAGTGTCACCATCCTGAATAAAGTTTCAATAATCACAGTTTTTGAAATAAGCAAACATCACGCGAAAAAAACTTCCAAATTTGGAGACAGTTCTATAAATGACATTTTCTCTGAAACTGTACATTTGTATAGAGTCAACAAAATGTTCTCGTAAATACGCTTTGGCGTAGTATTTTACGAATCCTATCTTTTTCAGCAGCCATTTGTAGAATAAATTTTCAGTAATAAGATATACAAATTTAAATGTTTTCAAAGAACATGGATCATAATTTCATATTATCTTTGTCACAGTTTAATTAAAGGGAGATAGCATATACAAGTACATGTAATAGCGTTAATATATTTTGTAAATCAAAAGTAAAATCGCAAAAATTCCTATGAATAAACCGACGAAGTAAACTGGCTTGTCTACCAATTGTTTTGGGGTTAACTTGGAAAGCAATGTACTATAAGTTCACTTTTCTATATTTTAGGACTGAACCTGTATGTATATCAATTATTGATTCGTGTGTATTTATTATTAAATATTACATCTGCATATCTTCAGACTTCATTCAAATCGGTAGTTTGATGTGTTTGTGTATTTGTCCATGAATTGGAAATCATTGCTGATTAATTTGTGCATTTGAAGAGTATGATATAAAACAAAACAAGTAGTAAGTTTTTTAAATAATTAATTATATTTCGTTCCTATACAATCACTTTGTAACAGTTAGAATGAATAAACCGACTAGATGTGTGTGACAGTCTGTTTTTTGGTACAATATGTCTTCTTCCATTTGAAGATTTAGAATTTTTCGATTGTGTGAATAGATTTTATCAGCAATACTATGTGGACATTTATTCCAATTATTGCCTATGCAGAATTCGTATGGGTTAATAATCCTGTTCAGTACTACATTCCGTACCTGATTTTCTTCATTTGGATCGATATATGTTTTTTCTAGGACAAATTGGACAATGTTTATACATCCATATCTAACGGCTGCCTGTAAAGGAGTATCCCCATACTGGAAAAAAAGGTTGCAATGTTCATAGTATCATACCGATTTATACAAATGAACGACATTATAGAGTTAATTTCATATAAAAATAGTTCGAAAGTCTGTTATGCCTTAATGGACAAACTCAAGAAAGATATCTAAGTGAAGGCCATTGAAATACGAAAATACAAATGTAGGTACTTAAAACTGAACGGTGTTTACAAAAAAAAGGCTATATTAGACTGTTTATATGTCCACCTCTATTAGCTGAATGTAAGGGAATGTCACCAAACTGAACTAATGGAGGCTGCAGTAATTAAAATGTACGAAAACGAACGACTGTATCGAAAAAAAATAAATATATAACAAAAGCCAACCATACACAACGTCAAACAGTTTATATTTTTCGCAATTGTTAATTGGCATTAAGTTTAACTTTATAAATTGTTAATAACAAACATGGTCATTGAGAGGTGTGTTTGTTTCCCACCATAACTAATTAATATTGTTTTAAAAGGTCAGTGGTTATTTCCATTTACCACGGCGTCTTTTACCCCAAAAAAATATGACCGCCACGACATAGCCGATAATGACACCAACCGGTATAAACATAAAAAAAAACAATATTTAGGGGGTAACTAGATTTTTGTTGGTAACAAGTAAATAATTGAGACGTTATAAAGTCAAACATTATATTTTCGGAGGCAGGTTTTTTACATTTCAATGATTCTAGATGATGTATTAACTAAAAACCTTACCTCATTTATATGGCTTGCATCTATACCAGATCTTTCTAATAACAATTTCACTTGCTCGAGGTCATCTCTTCTAATAGCTATGTCTAAACAAGTGTTGCCATCCTAAAATATACAGGTTATGTTTTGTCTGTATTTTAATTTCAGCTAAATCACACATACAATCAATTAAATATCAACTGAAAAAATAGATATTTTGTTTGTATATACATTGAACGACAAATATATGTGACGTATAAAATTTTCTGACGTCAAACACGCGAATCAATGAATGTGTTTTAGATAGATGTTTTTGTGTGCTGTTGAATTGTTCCCTTTTAAAATTGTTACACGATGATGACTGCTGTACCCATATTTTGACTATTTTATTTATTATCTCTGTTTAATTCACGCATCATTGTAAATATAACGGAATTTGATGAGACTGTCATCAAAGTGCGAGGGTTAGCGCTATAAAACCAGGTTTAATCCACCATTTTCTACATTTGAAAATGCCTGTACCAATTCAGAAATATGACAGTTCTTGTCCATTCGTTTTTGATGTGTTTTGTTATTTGATTTTGCAGTGTGATTATGGACTTTCCGATTAGATTGTCCTCTAAGTTCAGTATTTTTGTGATTTTACTTTTTACTGCTACAAAGGCCTTGGAAGTTGCAGGCAAATTATCTGACAACACACGCACAAACAGAGAAATAACAAAAATACTTGAGAATATAGCTAAAACCCTTAATTCGGATAAACAGTTTCCAAGTGCAAATAGTGCAAACAATCCAGGGAAAAGGAAATCTACTTATAAATAGTACTCGCCAATTGCAGATATAGATGAAAGTGGACCAACAGGAAATTCTCAATTTCAACATGGAATTTCTGATGTACCCGAAACAAAGGATGCACTCATTTTAGGCAATTATCACGTTCGATATATAAGATTAGACAATTTTTTACAAGGATGTACAGCACATAGATATACAAGTTACTCTATGTCAGAAATGGAAGAAAAAATACATGAATTTGACACAGATTATGATTGCATATTCATTCATGTGTACACAAATGATATAAGAGCTGAAACTCCAGATGTTTTCATGCAAAAACTTGAATTATTTTGTCACAAACTTAAAGATCATTGTTCTTTTGCTAAATTAATCATCTCTCTTCCTTTTTTGTCAGTCAAGGATTCAGACCTGCATCAATAGATACTTCATAGTAATATTTTAACACAATACAAATTTTAAGTAATGACTTGTGAAAATTCTGTTTTTTCTAGCAGAGATCAAGCAATCAGAACATTTTTTATTTCTGGTGGACTTCATTTGTCCAAATAGGGAACCAGTTTGTTTGTAACAAACATGAAATTCTGGCTCAGAAAAGTTCTGAATATTAAGAATGAACAGAGTAAGCATTCTTATAGAAATTTGAATGTACAAAACCATTATGATAGTTCTCAAAATCACTATGTAGGGTCAAAGTCAAATGATAGATATGTGCATAACACACATGATAGATATAATAGGGAATTCACACATGACAGATATAATAGGGAATTTACTAATGCAAGACATACTGGTAATCAATATTCAAGCTATATGTATAATGGGCCTGGGTAGAACACTCATGAATAGAACAAAAAGTGTATTTTCTATGTTTTATATTCTATGTATATTGTCATGACTCTACACACTAAATAAATATAAATATACAGTGTTTAAAGAATCACAAGTTGAATTTAAGCTTTATTCTTGATTATTTGTTTTGCATATTTTTTTAGATATTTAATGTTATGACTGTACTGATTGACTGTTAATTTTAGAAAAAAGTTTCACTTGACTGATAACATAATTATAATTTTTCTTCAAAAAAATGTTAAAATTTAAGCATGTTTGGAAATAATAATGATAAATGTTATAACTCACAAGAGGTCAGTTAAAGTATAGTGATACATGTATAGACAATATCTAAAACAATTTATAAAAGCCTAATTTTCGGATAGAAAGTCTATGAAAGTATGTAAATAAGTGAAAAGCTTAGATGTATAATGTAAGAAATTTTAAATTTTTTCCTTCATAATTATCAGTACAGTCAGACAAGTCAATATATATAAGATAACAAGAGTTATCTTTCTAATCACATGTAATATAGTTGTAATTGTTCTTGTTAGCCATTGGTATATAATTTTCTTTGTACAAAGTATAAAAACTTTGTGTTTAGTATAAATAATGTGTTTATTCACAAAGAAATCGAAATTACATATCAGTTGCTGGAATATAAATGGTTTTAAAAGTAAAGGGTACAATAAATATCAGGACTTTAGATTTTTGAGAGAAATAGAAACAAAGGGTATTGTTTGTTTATTGGGGACACATTGTACCCAGGAGGAATCATTAGTTATTGATGGGTTAATTCAGTCCATTTATCAAAAGAAAAATCCAAAAAGTCCAATAAAATATCGGGAGGAATTTCAGTCTTTGCAAAATCAAACTTGAAAGCTGGGGTAAACATTTTAGATCACAAAACTAATGATTACATCTGGTGTAAACTTTGCAGCACATTTTTCAACACAACTGAGGATATATATCTTTGTTTCATTTATAATCCACCCTCTTGTTCTTCTTACACAAAATCTCTAGATGAGGAAATTTTTGACCTTTTGGAAACAGATATTGAGAAATATTCAAAAAGTATAAGTATAATTTTAGCAGGAGATTTGAATTCTAGAACAGGTACTAAACAACCAGACTCTATTGAGGGGCATTATAGAAATGGTGTTAACCAGATTTTTAATAACTTTGATCCAGATATAAATGTACCTGTACGTTTTAGTATGGACAAAACTGTTTCGTCTAGTGGTAAATATTTAAATGATATCTGTACTGAAACAGGTTTTAGAATTTTAAATTGACGCACTACTGGAGACTCTATTGGCCAATTATTATGCTATACACCAAATGGATGTAGCGTTGAAGATTATTATATTGTATCAGAAAATTTATTATCAAAGGTATGTTTTTTCAAAGTTCATTACTCATTGGGCGATCTCTCTGATCATTGTCAGATTTCTGTGTTATTGAACATACAATGTAAAATAAAAGGAGATACATGTCAAACTCAGATGTCTCTTTAAAGTTATAAATGGAATGAGAACTCTACTGTATTATTTCAGAAAGCATTATCTTCAGGCAGTATGCAACAAAAAAAAATTGAATTTTAATAAAACTGATTATCATTCTGATATTAATAAATTGATTAAAGAAGTGGATACTATATTACATGAGACAGCAAATTTATCACTGAAATAAAAGCCTACTAAAACATCAACAAGCAAGTTAAAACAAAATGTAAAGAAAAAACCCAATTGGTTAAATGCTTCATTATCTAAATTAAAAAATAACCTAAATGAAAAAGAAAAAATGTTACAAAAAATATCCTTTTGATCCAGTTAAAAGGTCATCACTTTTAAGTCTTTTACAACATTACAGAAAAACAAGAAAGACAAAAATATGGGATTTTCGACAAAATAGATAAATTAGATAACTTAAAAGACGATAATCCAAGTCAATATTGGGCACTGCTAAATGAGTTATCAGTTTTAAATAGGGACAATTCCACATCTGATGTGTCAACAGATGCTTGGTTTTTCTTATTTTAAAAATTTAAATGAAAAGACACTAATGGTGCTGTCATTATGTGAAAGATAAGCTAAAAGATATGGAAAGAGAAAAAATATTTACCGAACTTGATAATTTGATTTAAAAAACAGAAATAGATAAAGGTATTTAGTACACTAAAAAATAAAAAAAGCCAGTGGTTTTGACTCAATTTTAAATGAAATGTTAAAGTCCAGTCAAATATATTTAGTTCCTTGTTTTCAAAATTGTTTAATAGTATCTTAAACTCATGAAAGGTTCCCAAAATTTGGGTCAAAGGATATATAGTACCTTTATCTAAAAGTAGTTCAAAAGATGACCCTTCAAATTGTAGAGGAATTACACTTCAAAGTTGTTTAGACAAGTTATTTGTGAAAATTCTAAATATTCGTATTAGGCAAGTAGAAATATCATTAACCCGGAACAAATTGGTTTCTGTAAATGAAAGCACATCGGTGATCACCTTGTTGTTTTGAGAACTCTTATAGAAAAGTATACTCAGCAAGGCAATAAAAAAATCTTTACATGCTTTTTTGACCTACGAAGAGCCTTTGACACTGTTAGTCATGCTGGACTTTTTTATAAACTGAAATATTAGAGTCAGTGATCTATTATATAACACTCTAAAAGATATGTATATTAATATTGAACTTTGTGTAAAGGTAGAAAAATATTCTATGACTGAAATCTGTACATCTTACATAGGAGTCAAACAAGGGGATAATTTAAGCCCTACTTTATTTAAAAGTTTATAAATGATATTCGTGACTCATTTGATGAGACCTGTAAACCTGCTATTTTAAATTCCTTACAGCTTAATTGCTTATTTTATGCAGATGACTTAGTATTGATGTCAGAAACAGCTGATAGTTTACAGAAGTGTATTGATAAACTATATAATTACTGTGATAAATGGGGGCTCCGAATAAATATAAAGAAAACTAAATCAGTAGTATTTAATAAAACAAGAAATCTGTATGATACAATATTTAATGTTAATAATGTCCCTATTGAAAGGGCTAGGGGATTTGAATATATAGGAATTTGTGTTAGTGCAAGTGGAAGCTTTACAGAGACTAAAGAAGATTCATATAAAAAGGGATTGAAAGCTTTATTCAAATATGAAAATGTTTCAACTTATATAAACCTAAGATTAACACACTTTCACATATATCTGATCATACTGTGAAACCTGTGTTGTTATACGGGAATGAAATATGGGGTGCTTCAGTAATAAATAAACTAAATAAAAATGAACATAATCTATTTAAACTATGCAAGGACATGAAACAAGAAAGTTTTCATGTCAAATTCTGTAAATTTTCTTTGGGTTAGGGTAAAAAAAACAAATCTAGCTGTATTATTATATTAAAGTCTGGTGATATCCTTCTCTCTGAATCTCAGAATGTCTCTAAATCACAAAATAGTTTAAACAAAAATACTTGGTATAGTTGTATTGCTATTCTTATGAGTCAGTGCACATAAATTAGAAATTGAAAGAGGCAGATATGTGGGGCTTCGAGTGGAGGATAGATTATGTAAATTATGCAACACTAAAGTTGAAGATTAAATTCATTTTCTTCTTCAGGGTCCTGTTTTAGAAAATAAAAGATATGAATATATAAATTACTTAAGTAAGATAAACAAAAAACTTTAAAAGCCTCCCAAATAAATCAAAATTAATATGTCATCTGACAATAATGTTATAATTAAAAAAGTAAGTTTATTATTGTGTACTTTATTCAAATAGAGAAATTTTATTCCAGATACAGTTTAGTCACCGGTAGTTTGTCCATCTATTTTATATTGTAAAACTATATATCATGTATATTTTTCCTGTAGAAATTATTCCGCTTAAAAAGACTTGATTATGTTTAATTTTTTTTTTAAATCAATGTAATCAATATGTAATCACTTGTATAAAATTGAACTTAATTGTACTGCTCAAATTATTGGGCGTCATAATTGGCAATACAAAAACTTTGTGTTGTATTGTATTGTTCAATTACTAGTGAAATCAGGAGTCGCATTTTTGTTCTCGCTGTATTACTCCTAAATCCCTTTAAGGATTTAGGTGAATTTGAAGGTGTATACGTAGATGTATCATTCTGGGAACCTTTGATTTGATAATTGTATTTGCAGAACAGACAAAGGTTAACAGCTCTGGGAGGAACAACATTTCATACCTTATTTATATAGATAAGACCGTTGGTTTTCCCGTTTGAATGGTTTTCCACTTGTGATTTGTAGGGCTCTTTATAGCTTGCTGTTTGATTTAAGCAAAAGCTTTGTGTTAAAGGCCGTACCGTGACCTATAATGGTTTACTTTTATAAATTGTTACTTGGATGGAGAGTTGTCTCATTGGTACTCATACCACATCTTCCTGTATCTATGACAAAAATATTCTGTGTAAATTGGATACAATATCAAAATAATAATATTATTAATATAGTTAGAAATTTAACTCTTTTTATGATATTCTTAGCAACATTCAATATTGAGAGTTACATTAAGTCTTATCAGAGAACTGTATTTACAAACTGATTTTGTATATTTTCAAGCGATTAATAAATCAAACATTGACTTTTGCATAACTTCCTTTAATGAATTTTCAAACACCTGGTTTAGTTATCTTGTGTTAAACTACATTGTAGGGCCTTGTAGCAACTGCAAGCTCTTAAATATCGTAGAAATTGAGACATATATTTTTAATTCTAGTTTCTTGTGTATAATTTGGAGTTTAGTATGACGTCCGTTACCACTGAACTATTATACATATTTGTTTAGGAACCAGCTTAAAGACTCCGCCGGGTGCGGGAGTTTATCGCTGCATTGCCTACCCATTGGTGATCTTCGGCTGTTGTCTGCTCTATGGCCGGGTTGTTGTATCTTTGACACCTTTCCCATTTCCATTCTCAATTTTATACCATACGCAATTGAAGTTAGAAAATTACTGGTTGGAAGAGTTAATTTATAATTTTCAAACTGTAATCGTCTCGTTTGTCATTTATTTTGGAAAATTATATATACATATTTGTAGTAAAATTTCCATTCGTCTGGAACCATTACATGATCAGCTTACAATGTTAACAAACACCAGATGACGTTGGCATGGTTTCCTTCACATCTATTTGTCATCGAAAAATACGGATACTGAAACCGTAAACCAGTCTTATACGAGTCTGACGGAGTTCTTTTCTTTGTTATCGGGTGAATTCGATGACTGTTAGGGTCGATTTAACAAAGCTTGACGGTACTGATACTTTCCATACCTTATTTACTTTAGAAGGATCAATGCCTGGATTTTCTAATAACAACTGGACTATGTCAAGATGTCTACCTTTCACAGCAGAGTGTAGAGGAGTTTCACCATCCTGAATAAAGTTTCAATAATCACAGTATTTTAAATAAGCAAACATCACGTGAAGAAAACTTCGCAATTTGGAACCAATAAATAGAACAAATTTTCAGTAATAAGATTTACAAATCTAAATGTTTTCAAAGTAGTCTACATGGATCTTTATTTTATAGTATCTTTGTTTATTTAAAGGGAGATAGCATAAACAAGTACATATAATAATGTTAATGTATTTTGTTAAAATTTTTATTTACTAGTGAAATCAGGAGTCGTGTTTTTGTTCTTGCTGTATTACGTGGGCGAATTCGAAGGTGTATACGTAGAAGTATCATTTTGTGGACTTTTTATTTGATAATTGTATTTGCAGAACAGACAAAGGTTAACAGCTCTGGGAGGAACAATATTTCATACCTTCGTTAATTTATTTGGATTTATATCTGATTTTTGTAAGAGCAGTTGCACTATATCGGGATGCCCACCCATAACAGCACATTGTAATGGAGAGTTTCCAAACTGAAATAGAAATCATAAGTAAGTGTAATGAGTGAATCTTACAAATGGGAGGCAAAATTGTTTTGTATATATATATATGTGTTTCGACGAGTTGTGTATATTACAGATCTATCATTGTTGGGTTGATGTTTAGACGAGTTGTATATGCATAATGTACACAGCCATGTATCACCATCATTGATGGCGATCCGATGGATAAATCTGTTGTAGAGTTGTCACTGACTCAGACAATGTCAGACGTATATATATATATATAGTGAAGCCCAGGTGGTCGTGTGGTCTAGCGGGACGGCTACAGTGCAGGCGATTTGGTGTCACGATATCTCAGTAGCATGGGTTCGAATCTCGGCGAGGGAAGAACAAAAAATTTGCGTAGGATCCTTTACTATAGATAATTTAGCTGATCTGTAACAATAACATCTCCATGCCTTATATATCATGTACTGTAGTACGCCGCTAGATTAAAATGACGAGGAAAGGTAACACACGGCCACTGAAAGCTTTATTATTGTAGAGCCCAGGTGGTCGTGTGGTCTAGCAGGACGGCTGCAGTGCAGGCGATTTGGTGTCACGATATCCTAGTAGCATGGGTTCGAATCCCGGTGAGGGAAGAACAAAAGATTTGCGAAATCAAATTAACAGATCTAACACTGTTGGGTTGATGTTTAGACGAGTAGTATATACATAATGTACACAGCCATGTATCACCATCATTAATGGCGATCCGATGGATAAATCTTTTGTAGAGTTGTCACTGACTCAGACGTACTTATAAATATAATTATTTTCTGTGACTGTATCTTACATTAATTTGTAGGATCCTTTACCATAGATAATTTAGCTGATCTGTAACATTAACATCTCCATGCCTTATATATCATGTACTGTAGTACGCCGCTAGATTAAAACTGACGAGGAAAGGTAACACCCGGCCACTGAAAGCTTTATTATTGTAGAGCCCAGGTGGTCGTGTGGTCTAGCGGGACGGCTGCAGTGCAGGCGATTTGGTGTCACGATATCACAGTAGCATGGGTTCGAATCCCGGCGAGGGAAGAACAAAAGATTTGCGAAAGCAAATTTATAGATCTAACATTGTTGGGTTGATGTTTAGACGAGTAGTATATACATAATGTACACAGCCATGTATCACCATCATTGATGGCGATCCGATGGATAAATCTGTTGTAGAGTTGTCACTGACTCAGACGTACTTATTTCAATTTATTTTTTTTATCATTTTTTTTGTTGCTTTTTTATGCCTTTTCCAATTTTTTTTTAAATCTACGTGTTTTGCTCGTTGGTGTACATATTTAATAGTTTGAACATATTTATTTATTTATAGTGGATTCGGAAACAAGTTTTGCAACATTTACTGGTAACATTGCAAATACATTGTTTTAATTGATATCTAAACCGTTTTAACATTGTCTGACAAAACCGATAGAAACTGTCTTATGTACCTTATCCATTTTGTTTGGATCTATCTCTTCTCCTTCCAATACTAAAATATCACCGTGCTGAAAAAGATAAGTTTACATTTCTTATTTTTATACCTAATTTTAAAAAAGAAACATTTGTAAGTAAAATATTTGAATATAAAAATACAATTAAAAAGAATATCTTTGGAGTTTGAGATCTTTTTTAATAACCTCTATTCTTCTTTAGCTGCAAATAAGCATAAATTAAACAACCTGTATACTAATTTGCATAAACATGTTATGTCAAATTGTTCAGATTTGACAAAAAAACAAAACAATAACCTCATATTTTCTGGAAGTTAAACTAAAACAAATGAGAATACGATATTTCCTTGAAAGATTGCCAAAGTGTTCAATGTTTACTGAAATTGTTTCAAATCTAGTGCTCATGTGGTCACTGTAACTTTTGAAAGATACTGAAGAAATCCTTTTGCAAAAGTATGAAAATATTTAAAAAAAAAAAAACCATGATAATCATTCCTATTCTATCTGTAGATCTTGTTCCATGTTTGTTATTTACAGATGCTTTCTTCTGATAAAGCACTTGCTCAAAACATTTAAAAAAAAATAACATGAAGGATGTGTCCATAGTACACGGATGCCCCACTCGCACTATCATCTTACATGTTCAGTGGACCGTGAAATTGGGGTTAATACTAAAATTCGGCAAGAAAAATAGACAGATCATATCATAGGGAACATGTTTCCTAAGTTTCAAGTTGTTTGGAATTTAACTTCATCAAAAACTACCTTGTCTAAATACTTTAATCAAAACTATAACCTAGACTTTGCACTGTCATTTTCTATGTTCAGTGGACTATGAAATTGGGGTCACACCTTTACTTTGGCATTAAAATTATAAAGATCATATCATGGGAAACATGTGTACTAAGTTTCATGTTGATTGGACTTCAACTTCATCAAAAACTGCTTTAACCAAAATTTTTAACCTGAAGCGGGACAGATATGGACGAACGGACGAACGGACAGACAAACGGACGGAGACACAGACCAGAAAACATAATGCCCCTCTACTATGGTAGGTGGGGCATGGAATATGAACATTTTTATATGAGAACAATAACCTCTATAAGACGTTGACTAACAATTTTTGACAATATAATGGTAAATCTTGGTATTCTAAACATTTTTACGCCTTTCAGAATTTCTCTTTCTACATCTTTCAAGATATAAGATTAAACACGTCGGTCCTGTTGGTTATCAGGCTGAATAATCTGACACATGTGTTAAACTTTAAAACCTTTTATGATATTTCTTTTACTTGGGACAGCCACACACCAGAATTTCGCTGGTTTAAACATATAAGTAGGAGCCTAAACCTCTACCAACTCAAGACAAATGTGAAACAGCACAGCATCTTATTTATCTTGTACTTGTAGTTTCTTACTTCTACCAGGATGTTAATCTCATTGGCAATCTTCCAAAACCTCTTTATGTTAATATGTAAAATTTTACGGGACAATATATAATTTTACTCCTCGATAAGTTATTTCTGTATAATGTTCACGTATATGTTAATAAAGTAAAATTTAAAACCATATCTCAAGCTTTTTATATATATGACCAATAATTTGTCTATCTATTTATTAATAGTATAATTTTTTATCTACACATGTTAAAAGACAGTGCAGTTCCCCTTTAGCAGTGTTTAGTCCTAGTTGAGTTGTACATAAAACATGCAATCATACCACATCTCCTAAATTTTATTAAATATAATATGAATTAGATTATTTTTGTATCGATAAAACCGTTGGATTTCCCGTTTGAATTGTTTTACACTAGTAATTTTTAGGACCCTTTATAGCTAGCTGTTCGATGTGAGCAAACGCTCCATGTTGAAGGCCATACCTTGACCTGTAATGGTTTACTTTTATAAATTGTAACTTGGATGAAGAGTTGTATCATTGGCACTCATACCACAGCTTCCTTTATTTATGACAAAAATGTTCTGTTTAAATTGAATACAATATCAAAATAATTGCATTAGCAATATAGTTTATAAAATTTGAATATAATTAATTTTATGATATTCTTAGCAATGTTGAGGGTTACATATGTCTCTTCAGAGAACTGTATTTACAAAATGATTTTTATATTTTCAAGCGATAAATAAATAAACATTGACTTTTGCATAACTTCCTTGAATGAATTTATTTGCCAAACACCTAGTTTATTAATCTTCTTTTTTTTAGAAACCGATGACGATTACAAAGTCCTTGTAGCAGCTGCAATATCTTGAACATCGAAGAAATTGAGACATGTATTTTTAATTTTAGTTTCTTGTGTATAATTCGGAGTTTAGTATGACGTCCATTATCACTGAACTATTTTACATATTTGTTTGAGAGCCAGCTGAAGGACTCCTCCAGGTGCTGGAGTTTATCTCTTCATTGAAGACCCTTTGGTGGCCTGTTGTCTGCTCTATGGACGGGTTGTTGTCTCTTTGACACCTTCCCCATTTTCATTCTCAATTTTATACCATACGCAATTGAATTTGGAATATTACTGATACGGTGAGTATATTTATAATTTTCAAACTGTAATCGTGTGTCATAGATTTTGGAAAATTATATTTACATATTTGTAAACATAACTGTACGTCCGTCTAGAACCGTTAAATGATCAGCTTACAATATTAACAAACACCTGACGACGTTGGCATGGTTACCTTTCCATATATACATTTGTATGTCATCGAAATCTGGATACTGAATTCTTAAACCAGTCTTATACGAGTATGACGGAGTTCTTTTCTTGTTATCGGCTGAATTCGATGACTGTCGATTTAACAAAGATTTACGTTACTGATACTCTACAGACCTGATTAACTTCAGTTGGATCTATGCCTGGATTTTCTAATAACAACTGGACTATGCCAAGATGTCCACCTTTCACAGCAGAGTGTAGTATAGTGTCACCATCCTGAATAAAGTTTCAATAATTACATTGTTCACATAA
Organism: Mytilus edulis; assembly: GCF_963676685.1. Taxonomy (NCBI): domain Eukaryota; kingdom Metazoa; phylum Mollusca; class Bivalvia; order Mytilida; family Mytilidae; genus Mytilus; species Mytilus edulis. The sequence goes on from NC_092349.1 coordinate 20,947,173, forward strand.
GCAAACATCACGCGAAAAAAAACTTCGAAATTTAGAGACAGTTTTATAAAAGGCATTTCCTCTGAAACTGTACATTTGTATAGAGTCAAACATATGTCCTCATAAAGTACGCTCTTGGCGTAGTATTTTTCGAGTCCTGTCGTTTTCAGCAGCCATGTTTAGAGCACATTTTCAATAATAAGATATACAAGTGTAAATGTTTTCAAATTACACGGATCTGAATTGTATATTATCTTTGTCGCAGTTAGTGTGAATTAACCGACTATATGTGTGTGACAGTCTGTTTCGGTACAATATGTCTTCTTCCATTTGAAGATTTAGAATGTTTCAAAGGTGTGAATAGATTTTATCAGCAAAACTATGTGGACCAATTTTTCGTAAGGGTTAATAATACTGTTTAGTACTACATTCCGTACCTGATTTTCTTTATTTGGATCGATATATGTTTTTTCTAGGACAAGTTTGACAATGTTTATACATCCATTTCTAACGGCTGCCTGTAAAAGAATATCCCCATACTGAAATAAAAAGGTTGCAATGAGTATAGTATCATACGGAGTTAAACAAATGAACGACCTTATAGAGATAATTTTATAAACAAAATATTCTGTAAGTCTTATTTATGCTATAACGGACAAACTTCAAGAATTATATCTAAGTAAAGGTCATTGAAATACGAAAATGGGTACTGAAAACTGAACGTTTTTTATAAAACACACAGGCTATATCAGACTGTTTATGTGTTCACATCTATTAGCTGAATGTAAGGGAATATCAACATACTGAACTTATAGGGGCTGTAGTGTTCAAAATTTATGAAAATGAACGACTGTATCGGAAAATTTAAATATATAACAAAAGCCAACAATACACAATGTCAAACAATTCATAGTATTCGCAATTTTTCTGAATCATTAATTGGTATTAAGTTTAATTTATTCAATTGTTAAAAACAAACATGGCCATTACGAGGTGTGTTTTACTCCCACCATAACTGATTAATATTGTCTTAAAAGTTCAGTGATTATTTCCATTTACCGCAGCGTCTTTTATCCAAAAAAAAAAACGCCACGACATAGCCGATAATTATACCAACCGGTATAAACATTAAAAACAAGCAAACAATATTTAGGGTTCTAGTTGCTAACAAGTAAATAATTAAGACGTTATAAAGTCAAACATTATATTTTTGGAGGCAGATTTTTTAAATTTCAAAGATTTTGGATGATGTATTAACCTCTGCCATTTTTGTACACTAACAGCTATGTCAGTTCGACCGCTGACTAATATAAAAATTACTGAAGTTTTTCGCAGTAATTTCACTTAATTTATTGATATCAAAGCACGGTCAGTAAGGATCTAGGTTGCATTTCTGTAAATATTGACAATGCATTTTCCAGGAACTCCGTTAACGGCTAAAACTGTACCACTTTCACTAATAGTATGACGTTTTGAAAAAATCATATCCTAGAATCTAAAGTTCATGTGAACTACAATTTTTTCAAAGGTCAAAATATAGGGCTGTGCGGCATAATTTCAGTGTTTATATGCCCCGAACTTCTAAGACTTTAAACAAACACTAAATTTCTTAACTATCCCTACTTCGACTATAAGGTTAAAATAGATTTCAATATAAACAATATTCACATGTATATTTACTTGTAACTTTCCCAAGTTATGTATCTATAAGATGCAACCTACAGATCAATTCAATGATTGGTCATCTTGATCAAACCAAAACATTACCTTAATTATATGGCTTGTATCTATATCAGATCTTTCTAATAACAATTTCACTATTTCGATGTCACCTCTTCTAAGAGCTATGTCTAAACAAGTGTTGCCATTCTAAAATATACAGGGTATTTTTTCTGCATTTTAATTTCATCTAAATCACACACACATTTCATTAAATATCAACTGAAAAAAAGAGATATTTTAGTATAAAGATAAGGTGTTTTAAAAGTGTACAGTTATCTTGACTGAAAAAAAAAACGATATAACAATCAAACATTTCTAAAGATGGTTTCCGATGTACAGTTAGTGAGTAAGAAAGAGTCTGATAAAAAAGTGATTGTAGAAGGTGAAATAGCTATAAATGAAATTTAACATTAGGAGAGACTTCAAAGAAGTTGTAGTCAAATTCATTTATTTTTATCTGAATGGATTCATCAAAAGAAATATGTTGATTAATTTAGTTTGATATAATGTTAACATCTCCAATGCTTTGCTTTTTCATTCATTTTAAGTACAGCTCTTTATAAGAACCAGACAGAGTGCTATTTACATGTGATACATGAGGGTTCCAGATTTTATCTATAATTGGCCTTGTAGAAGCAGTAAGTGAATACTGCTCAAAAAAAATTTGAGTGGGAAAATATGAGTGGTTGCCATGGTAACGGACGCTCTATTTTGGGGTTGTTAATCGTGGTAAAATCTTTCAAAAATCAGCCAAATCACGACAATTCAGAGCCTGGTTGTCAAGAGAATCAAGCAATTTTCATTAATGTTCATATGTAACATTGATACAACTTGGTTTAAGCTTCATTTTAATGAAGATTACATGTCCACAAAATTTAGCCAAAAATGCATATTTTCAAGTTTTCTAAAATTGTGATTTTTGCGAATTTATCATATTTTGTCTAGTGTTTTTCAGAAAAGTTCAAATGTGTACAGAATAGTTAGCACTGTAGCTATGAAGTTTGGATACTACTTTACCAAATTAAATAGAAAAATGCGCGGGATTGTCTTTAGTTTAATCCCCATAGCAATCGATGTTTTCCTTGGAAACGGATTTATTATTTGCAGACTATTACGGTTTTAGAGCTCAAACGTCCTGGATTGTTTCATAACCGATAAGAAAATACACAAAATAATACGCTAATACTAAATTACCATTGTTAATAGTTGCTGACTTCAAAAGTTACCACATAAACACATATTATATATAGCAACATCCATTCAAAAACTGCATCAATAGAAATTTTTGTAAAAATACATAAATATAGGGTGTTTATATTCAAATTGTAATATGACCGAATCCTTTGCTTCACTAACAGTTGTGTCTGTTCTTTTCATAAGGTTCAACAAATGTAATATGTAATGTAACATTGGGTTGGAAGGTTGGGACAAAAAAGGGAGCGGTTTATTTTTTCAAAAATATCATACATGTAGATTCTTGAAAAGATAACGTTTGGTCGGAGACCCTGATTATAAATAGAATCAAATGTTTTCCAGAAATTTCATATATATAACATCGATATAACTTGGTTTTAGATTCATAGTTTAGTAATAAGGAAGTTCGCTTGTCATGTTTTTTGGATTTTGTCCGATTTTCGGAAACCTCTGATTTTATTCATGTGAATGCCTTAAACCAATTTGCCGTCTGACCCGCATTCTTTTTTTATAAATCTTGTAGCATGTATAATAATAAGCCATCTGTAAACGTCTTATAAAATTTCAAATATTCTTTAATATTTTCTGAGAACATAAACTTGTCAATGATAAAGCTATGAAAAGTCAAGAGAGAAAAAAATCAATGTCTAATAGCTCTCAAACCTTTATGAAAATACATAGAAGCATATAAATACCCTAACACTAAACTACAGCGGTCAAGTTATTATAATAGTTGCCATGGTAACAAATGTCCCCCATAACAACATCCAATCAAAAGATATGTAATATAATCTAATGTAAAAATTATGTTAACAATTTTCATTTTTCTAATGGGAATATAACTGCATGCTTTAATCTGTTTAACTCTTTGCTCCTTGAGAAGACTCAATAGAATCAAGGATAAAAGCTTTAAAACTAATCTACCATTTTCTACATAAGAAAGTGCCTGTACCAAGTCAGTAATATATGACATGTTTTATCCATTTGTTTGTGTGTTTGATCTTTTGATTTGTCATTTGCTTATGGACTTTCTGATTGGACTTATCCTCAGTGTTCCGTATATTTGTTATTTTTCTTTTTTCCTACAATATTTCGTTTCAATCTGATAATCTATAATTAAGAATTGAATGCTTCATTTTTTAACTTCATAGGGGTGTAAAAGCGTTGACAGAAGTACATTTTGTATGAAGCGTGGAAGCACTTCTTTCTAAAAATGTGCGCACGGTCAACGCTTTTACAACCCTATGAAGTTACAAAAAGAAGCATTCAATACTTATAATTACATTTTAGTTAGCTAGGATCATGAAAACACGATTTCTTTCATTTTTTTTAATTCAATTAACCTGTGCACTTTATTATGGGACCTCGTGTTATCATGAATAATATGTTTTATTGGGTAATGCAATAGCTTAAGGAATAACACGTGGTGTGCAGTTAGCCAATCAGAATAACATATTACAATAAAACATACATATAATATAACTATTCATTCATGAAATGCTAATAACAGATTATGGTTATAGATAACTCTACTTTCCGCTATATAGATGATGTTCTTTCACTAAACAATTCAAAATTTGGTGACTATGTGGAACGAATCTATCCCATCGAACTAGAGATAAAGGATACTACAGATACAGTTAAGTCGGCTTCATATCTTGACTTACATCTAGAAATTGACAATGAGGGTCGGTTGAAAACAAAACTTTACGACAAAAGAGATGATTTCAGCTTTCCAATTGTGAACTTTCCATTTCTAAGTAGCAACATTCCAGCAGCACCTGCATACGGGGTATATATCTCCAAATTGATACGATATTCCCGTGCTTGCATTTCCTATCATGATTTTCTTGATAGAGGGTTGCTATTTACAAGGAAGCTATTAAACCAAGAGTTCCAAATGGTGAAGTTGAAATCATCCCTTCGTAAATTTTACGGACGCCATCACGAGTTGGTTGACCGTTATGGAATAACCATTTTACAAATGATATCGGATATGTTCCTTACGTCGTAACTACAATCCCCTTCCCTTTCATGAATGTGACCTACCGAATTAGACTATTTACCGGATTTGTAATCACATAAGCAACACGACAGGTGCCACATGTGGAGCAGGATCTGCTTACCCTTCCGGAGCACCTGAGATCACCCCTAGTTTTTGGAGGGGTTCGTGTTGTTTATTCTTTAGTTTTCTATGTTGTGTCATGTGTACTATTGTTTTTCTGTTTGTCTTTTTCATTTTTAGCCATGGCGTTGTCAGTTTGTTTAAGATTTATGAGTTTGACTATCCCTTTGGTATCTTCCGTCCCTCTTTTATGGACTTCATGGGGATTGCAATAGCACATTCTCGCTTTTGTGAAGGTCCATATAATTTTTGAAAGTATTGCTCTGACAATGTAATATAATATCCTTTACCAATGGGAAAATTCTATTTTTTCTAGCTCAATAACCCTCGCAAATTTAATCCAGCAAGAGATTCAACTTGAAACCTAATTTATAAGTATAAGCTTACAGACCAATAATAAAAACATAAACTGAAACTGAAGTGACAAGGACAGGCAGATGGAAAGACAGACAAAAAGAAAACATATAAATTCAGGGTCTTTTAAGAACACTTCACACATAACAAGGGTACAATCACTTTGTTATAACTGTGCTACAATTAGGATAATGTTATGCTAAGTCAGGATAATGCTATGCTAGGGTGTACATTAACTACCTCAGATATACTGCACAGTTCAAGTGTACTCATATCTTTAGGGGCTGACCCTAGACTTTGAAAGTGGTGTAGTTCTATAAAATAAAAACAAGCTGCTGCACCATGCACGCATATTACGCCCGTCGCTCTTTTTTAAAGAATAAAGGAGAAGGTTAGTAAGACCCCTTTTTGGCCCCAAAAGTAGAGAAGTTTTACAAAATTTTGAAAATGTAATCTTTTAGCTATTTATTGGAAAGTAGAATGCTTCTGCTACATAAATATGTTTTTGACAATATAATGCACATATATCGGGTACTAGCATCATAAAGTCATGCTGAATTTCTGAAATCTTCACAATTTCAGAATTTTAGTTAAATTGTAGACGGTTTCCGTCTTAAATGAAAGTGCCCGCATTCGTGTTTATTCATAATATTGAGATGTGAGTTGTATTTGATGATAATACATAACATATATAAAGGTTGAGGATGAACACGGATGCGACCACTTTAATTTTTGATAGATTTTTCATATTTTAACTTGAACCAGAGCGTTTGTAATGACTAAATCAGATAAAATCTTTCACATAAACTAATTGAATCAATTGAAATGGCCACTTAAGTGAATAACGAGTGTTCAAAATCTTCCGTTAGATGAACCTCAAATTTGAGGCCAAAATCGGTCCTTACCGGACCTACTCTTTTCTATAACTTCTCAATGTCATATATCAAATTCATGAAAAAATAAAGGAAGGTTATGTCAATAGATATAAACCCAACACCAAAGTTCGACCGTTAGGTTTTCTAGTTTGGATTGTTTTACGTTTTCATTTCGGGACCTTTTACAGCTGATTATACGGCATGGGCTTTGCTCATTGCTGAAGACCGTTTGGTAACCTAAAGTTGTTAATTTTTGTGTCATGTTGGTCTTTTGTAGAGAGTTGTCTCATTAACAATTATACCCCATCTTCTATTTTAAATTTACATAAAAGATAAAAAAAAAAAAAAAATATGATGGTATGAATGGCAGAAAAAAGGGCTCCAGCAAGGTTCTTCTGAGGTCAAATGGTCACTTTGAGAAATTTCTTTAGTTAACCAGGTCATTTTAGGCGAATTACACAGTTGATAGTGCTACAACAAAATTCCAATTTGATCTCTATTTTGTGGTAATAAGCATTTTGTATATATATTTCATAAGATTTGTTTGTGTCAAACTAAAATTATAAAATGGAAACCAACTTTGTGACGACTATGGTTTAAACCTGCTACCCCCCCCAAACCCCAAACCCAATTGCGGCGGGGCCATACAAGTGTTTCTTTAGTTTTTGCCCTTGTACCTTACATAAATCAATTGCGTGCAATGCATGGGACATTGGAAATATGTTGTTTTATTTCACATGGGACACTAAAGTCTTGTATTCCTAAATGATTACAACTTGTTGGGACAAGAAAGCATTGATAATTTCAAAGAAAAAAAAGATTGGTATGTACTGCGCTGTTTCTAGTGTTGCAGTTTATTGAATAAGACCATGTGTGGAATTTATCTTCAAATTATTACTATTATAATCTTGTATTTATGCAGATTTTCTCAGCTTAGTGGTTATATTCCGAATCTCTGGATTTCTGCACAGTCTTTTACAAAGGTTGCAGAGACAGACACAGAAAATAGGGGCGTAATTTATGTAAAGGTTAAAAAAAGCGTTAAGAGTAGCAAAACTATTGTTTTGGAAGATGCAACCCAAACAAAATGAGAGGAGAGGAGGGGGATTTCAGATGGAAAAGAAGTGTGCTTCATCTACCCCCCCCCCCCAACACAAACACAGACACAAAACAAGATATAATGTCATCAGAATCATTAACTTATGAGATATACGTAGTATGTAAAGTAAGGAATGATTGATAGTTAATACAATTATTTTGCACAATAATTTTTCCGGTAATAGCATAATTATTTTACCGGGATTAGCACAATTCCAACCTAGCAGATGTATCTATTCGTCTATCTCGAGGATCCTGAATTCGAATTGCGTGATAGTAGTATTACAACATGAACAAATGAGTTCTTAATGATATGTTTATACCTATATAGTAAGAGGATTCCATTATTCTTGACTTCTGATATTAACTATCACCAATTGACCCAACCGACTTAAAATGTGTTCAATTTACTTGTCCGTCTATCCGTCCGTCCATCACACTTCAAATGCAGTTTAGAAATGCTTGGACTGAATGATTCTATTATTAGTTTGTTAGCTTAATATTATGTAACAGGTCAATTTTGTGATTTATGCTGGTGGAATAACATCTCAGATGGGGGTTTGCCCGAAGAAATTAAGAATTTTCTTACAATTGTTAATGGCCATACATACCTTTCCTTTCCTTACGCCAGGGTATTGCAATTCCATGAAGTTCATCATCTGTTAGCATTCAAAAATTGATATCGAATGATGAACGCGAAAAAAACGTAGACCAAAACCAACTATCTTTTGTAAGAATCATTTTAAAAAATCAACATAGTACATCCCCCCTTTTTTCCAAAACCCCCAACCCCCAACACCAATGTTACAACATAAATAAACCTTTCTTGAACCATCTGAAGAAAAGAAAAACATACAAGCAAGAATTTTAGTAAAGCAAAGAATGAAGTCATATTCCAAATTTCTTTTTATGTATTTTTTTACATAAATTTCTATTTATGCAGTTTTGGAATGGATGTTGCTATGGATAAAATATGTTTCTATGGTAACAATTGAAGTCAACAACACTTGACGATAACAATTTAAAGTTTTCGTTAGGTTTTATGTATTTTCTTATCGGTTATGAAACAATTCAAGACATTTAAGCTCTTAAACTGCAATATTCTGCAAATAAAAACTCCGTTTCCAAGGAAAAAATCGGTTGCTATGGTGATAAAACTTAAGAAAATCCCACATATTTTTCTATTTAATTTGGTAAAGTAGTATCCAAACTTCATAAATACAGTGCTAACTATTCTGTACACATTTGCAATTTTCTGAAAAACACTTGAGAAAAGAAGTAGGTCCGGTAAGGACCGATTTTGGTCTCAAATTTCAGGTTCATCTGACGAAAGATTTTGAATACTTTTTAAACACTGAAGTGTCTATTTCATTTGAATCAATTAGTTTATGTGAAAGATTTTAACTGATTTAGTCATTAAAAAGTATCCGATTCAAGCTCAAATATGAAAAATCTACCAAATATGCCCAAAAATGCCACATTTCAGATGGTTGTTGTCAAAAATGAAAGTGGCCGCATCCGTGTTCATCCTCGACCTTTATATATGTTATGTATTATCATCAAATACAACTTATATTTCAACATTAAGGATGAACACGAATGCGGCCACTTTCGTTTTACACGAAAACCGTCTTAATTTAACTAAAATGCTAGAATTGTGAAGATTTCAGTAATTTAGCATGACTTAATAGTGCTAGTATACGATATTTGTGCATTATATTGTCAAAAACAGGCCATATTCATTTAGAAGAAGCATTCTTCTGTCCAATAAATAAATAAAAGTTTACATTTTAACAATTTTGTAAAACTGCTATAATTTGGGGCCAAAAAGGGGTCTTACTGGACCTACTCCTTTGATTATTTCGCAAAAATCCTTATTTCAGAAAAGTTAAAAATATGCATTTTTTGGCAATTTTTTTAAAGAAATACACAAATTTTGTTGACATGCAATCTCTACTAAAATGAAGCTTAAACCAAGTTGTATCAATGTTACATATGAACATTAATGAAAAATGCATTATTCTGTTCATAATTAGGCGGTCTATAGAGGTTGATATCTTCATTCTTCAATTACAAAGAAGGTGGCTGTATTTACATGTGTCTATGAATGCGAATGCATTAAAATTATTTGAAAATTATGAAATGAAACAAAAGAAAGAAAAATATTGTTAACTTATTACTTATCGTTGGATCCTTTAAAATCCTCCTCTTACAACGGAGTGTAAATAAGTGGATTAAATGTCTGTCTTGGCATTTGTTTTGGCTACATTACGCCTTTCTTCCCTTTTATAGATTTTGCGAATAGGTTTAATAATTGAACAACAGCAAGTTAATCAAATACTGTATACATCATTGATTGATTGGTTGGTGTTTAACCTTTCAGCATTTTTGCGTTATTTCTTGACGTTCAGTTTATATAAAAGCTGGAGTGATTGCAGAAAACCGCCAACCATCAGTAGGAAAACTTACTATCCTATTCAATTAAGATTGTAATCGAGTACACCTGCAACATGCGATAGTCGAATTCACAATCTATGTGTTGACAGGCTTGCGATAGCTTAGTTCGACTACTTCGATCACTCTGGCAGCGAGGCCTCCCTTTACAGCGTTGAAGAACAAGAATGTGTCCATAGAACACGGATGTCCTACTCGTACTGTCATTTTCTATGTTCAAATAACCTTGTAATTTGGACAAAAACTGTAACTTAAGGCAGGTTACAGACTGATGGACTCACCCAATGGAATACAGAGGACAAAATTACAGATACACAGATCAGGAAACCTAATGCATATATGCCTTCATAGCCGATGCATGAAAAGCATTAATTTGCGTATCATAGTTTGTATTTAATCTTAATTACTATGCTTACAGTAGATTTAAACAAGAATGTATCCAAAGTACACGGATGCCCCACTCGTACTATCATATTTTATGTTCACTGAACAGTTAAATTGTGGAGAAAATTCTAATTTGGCATTAAAATTAGAAATATCATATCATAAACCATGTGTACAAGTTGAACTTGATAGGACAACAATAAGCGTGGGGTCTATTTTATTTGTATTTACATTTTCATAAATATATAACTGTGGACTCAGTCAACTTGATTGATCAATGGTAAAAAAAACACCAAATTACTAAATATCTAAACAAAACTTACAAAAAATGTTTTAGATAATAAAAATGACTTTTCATATTATGTTTATAGATACATTTTCTTATATTAATGACATGCATTAAACATTTGAAAATGCTGGACAAATGAAAGCTCTCCTAATTTGTTTTACTTGTTTACGTTTCTTTAAGAACTCAATAAAGTTTTTGTTATATCTTAACTTTTATATTACCTGGTGACTTTTTTTTTAAAATATTTATATTATATATGTATCAATCTAAATTGCGATAGTCTACGTAAAACTACGATGGTGTTTAACGCTAATTTACGATGGTTGCTGGTTCTCTAAAGTGCGATGGTTGTTTGTTCGCTAAAGTACGATGGTATATCACGCTAATGTGCGATTGAATATTAGGGTAAGGTTCGATGGCTTTACAAAAAAAGTTAAAGAACACTCAATGTAAAATAAGTTCTTTTGGAGAAGGTCCGGTAAGGGTCGATTTTGACCTCAAATTTCAGGTTCATCTAACGAAAGATTTTGGAACGTTTTAAACACCTAAGTGTCTTTTTCAATTGATTCAATTAGATTATGTGACAAAATTTAACTGATTATTAAAAACCCTCCGATACAAGCTTAAATATGAAGAATCTATCAAATATGCAAACAATCGTCACTTTTCAGATGTTTTTTTGTCAAAAATTAAAGTAAATGAGGTGTATATAGAGTTTTGATTGCTTTATTTATTAATTAATAAAGCAGTATTTTGAGAAAAAAAAAATGATTACAAAATGTAAATGTATCTCCATTAGTACATGTAAGTAAAGCTATCATTTGGTGTTATTTTAAATTATTGATAAATAAATAATAAAAAAATGCTCTGTCATTAAATCTGTCCGTTTTCATTGCAGTTTGTTATCTGTTTATTTTTATTATTATTATTATTCTGAGTACTGTTTCAGGGGATTTAGGCTTTTTGTGTACTTTTCATATATTTTTGACTGTTCGTAAATAAAGGCAACAGTAGTATACTGCTGTTTGAAATTTATAAATCGAATGAGAGAAAAACAAGAATGTGTCCATAGTACACGGATGCCCCACTCGCACTATCATTTTCTATGTTCAGTGGACCGTGAAATTGGGGTCAAACTTATAATTTGGAATTATAATTACAAAGATCATATCACAGGGAACATGTGTACTAAGTTTCAAGTTGATGTAACTTTAACTTTATCAAAAACTACCTTGACCAAAAACTTTAACCTGAACTTTGCACTATCATTTTCTATGTTCAGTGGACCATGAAATTATGGTCAAAACTATAATTTGGCATTAGGACTAGAAAGATCATATCATGGGGAACATGTGTACTAAGTTTCAAGTTGATTGGACTTCAACTTCTTCAAAAACTACCTTGACCAAAAACTTTAACCTGAGCGAACGGACGCACAGACGGACTCACAGACGGACGAACGAACGAACGAACGGAGGCACAGACCAGAAAACATAATGCCATTCTACTATCGTAGGTGGGGCATACAAACAAATCCGGGTTACAAACTAATGTATCATGTATGATTAAAATATAAATCAGTACACTTATAACTTGCAATGGATTGTGTCAATAACAGTCAGAGAAAAACATGAGCTGTGCAACGCCACAATACAAGTATCGACATATTGTAGAGTCACAATTGTGCATATGTATATAATTATAGCCATGATAACTTTTAGTTTGTTATATTTTCTATGAATGACATTTTTTGGAAAATAAAATGATTCATTAATTGTTAGCACAGACGCAAATGACGTTTAACAAAGTCCTAGTGGCAGATGCAAGCTCTTAAATTTGTTTGAATTGAGAAATGTATACACTTTATGCAGTTTGAGTTGAATATTGCTACTTAGGTAAGGACAATTTGTTATTTCAAAATTGAAATCGTCTTGTTTGTCATAGATTTTGGAAATCTATAATTGCATATTTGTGGCAAACGTTCCTTTCTTCTGGAACCAATTATTGATTAGCTTACAATGATCACAAAAGACCAGACGACTGTCGCACTGTTACCATGACACCATTATGTGAAAAAGCCGGATACTGAAATCTTATACGAAACTGACGGATTTATTTCCCATGATATTTGGTGAATCAGATGATCTTCGTGGCCGATTTAACAAATGTTGATGCTACTTATACATTACATACCTTATTTACTTCAGATGGTTCAATGCCTGAATTTTCTAATAAAAATTGGACTATGTCAAGATGTCCACCTTTAGTAGCCGTGTGTAAAAGAGTGTCACCATCCTGAATAAAGTTGCAATAATCATAATAGTTAACTAAGGTGTAAAAATGAACCACTATATATATGAACAGTTTTAATGTTTTTAACTAGTTAACCTTGGTCAAAATCACGCTATACAATTCCCACTCGTTTTATAAACTATTTTTTAATTTCTTTGTTTCTTGATATAAACAATACAGTTTAGAAAACACAGTGCGCACACAACTTTGTTTGGAGTAAAAATTAATTATAAATGAAGTAGATTATAGTTGTTGATTCAAGACTTCTAAATGCTGCAAAAGAACAATTTGTTTAATAAAATTGAAATCGTCTTGTTTGTCATAGATTTTGGAAATCTATATTTACATATTTGTGGTAAACTTTCCGTTCTTCTGGAACCAATTATTGATTAGCTTACAATGATCACAAAAGACCAGACGACTGTCGCACTGTTACCATGACACCAATATGTTTACGAAAAAGCCGGATACTGAAATCTTATACGACACTGACGGATTTAGTTCACATGGTATTTGGTGAATCAGATGATCTTCGTGGCCGATTTAACAAATGTTGATGCTACTTATACATTACATACCTTATTTACTTCAGAAGGTTCAATGCCTGAATTTTCTAATAAAAATTGGACTATGTCAAGATGTCCACCTTTAGTAGCCGTGTGTAAAAGAGTGTCACCATCCTGAATAAAGTTGCAATAATCATAATAGTTAACTAAGGTGTAAAAATGAACCACTATAGATATGAACAGTTTTAATGTTTTTAACTAATTAACCTTGGTCAAAATCACGCTATACAATTCCCACTTATCAATTATTTTTTAATTTCTTTGATTCCTGATATAAACAATACAGTTTAGAAAATACAGTACGCACACAACTTTGTTTGGAGTAAAAATTAATTATAAATGAAGTAGATTATAGTTGTTGATTCAAGTCTTCTAAATGCTGCAAAAGAACAATTTGTTTAATAAAATTGAAATGTCTAAATGTATAATTTAAATTGAAATATCTAAATGTATAATTTAGATTGTCCATATGCTGAATAAGTATAATATCATAAGTAACTGATAATTGAATATCTTCAGTATTTTCCGAACGAGTCAGAATTTGTTTCTGTTTGTGTAATTTGATGTTTAACGTTTTATTTCGGTCGAACAATCAACCTCACTAATTTATGAATCGGATATTAGACTTAATTTTTATGCCACTGAACGTTACGGTAACATCGATAATATCAAATGAAACGCTTCACCAAAAACAGGATCTCCTATGTAGTTGCAATGAACTAGTTTAGAAAAATAATCAGTTGAATTACATATCAATATTATTTTAAAAAAAATATGTATAGCTTAATACTAGTATCAACGTCATCAAATATAGACTTATTAGTTCGAATGAATAGCTTAGACAGTAAAGCCAAGTCATATCGTTTTAATTTATGTATTAAGACCATTAATTTCCATGTCAACGAGAAACAGTAAAAATTAACCCGTATCCATTCCCAAATTTACAATTGTAAATAAGTATTTGGATGACCTGTTCGGATAAACAGGTACGAGTTCATTAGATTAGCAATCTCAAAAGTCAACACACGATACCAATTCGTACTTTTATAAACCAATTTGATGATTTTCAAACAGACAAACTGCAACATAAAAAGCTTACATTTTAATTTATTTTTTTATTACCATGTGTTCTTTAATTATCTTTATTTATGAATGTATTGCCTATACAACCGACATGTCAACACGTTAATTGTTCAGGTTTTCAGGTTCATGTTTCTCGTATCAACTTTGAAACTAATTCTCTAAAACTGATTGAAAGATTATGATTTCATAATTTGAATATCAGGCACAATCCTTCCCGTTAGGGGTTTAGTATAATACCATCATAACATATATGAGAAAAACATAACCCGTGTCATGCCTACAACTGGTTTTTGAATAAATGTGTTTAGTTTCGATGCAAAGACCCTATAAGTGAATCAATATTAACGCCAAAAATAAGCAATCTTTAATGACCTGACAACAGTATCGTAACTATATCCCTTTTTGATAAGTCTATTTAAAGGTTTTGTTAGTTTCTGAGGTGAATACTGACATTTTTGTGCTTTATAAATATATTTCCATAAAAAATTGGATGTGAAATACCTGAACGTATAAGAAGTCTGCATGTCCTTATACCGATGACAAAATTTAGTAAATGTTTTGACTAGTTTGTGATATCGAAAACCCTGGTGTAATAATTTTTCAGTATTACATAAATTTCTCTCGTTAAAATCTAAAACATTGTTACATACACGAGCGAATCGTACAAGTTGAGATATATAAACACCATTATATGGTGACAAGGGAACGTCACCATCTAAAAATGGATAATTAACAATAGGAAATGAAAAATCATCTCTTTTATCATAAATTATAGTATTAAGCTTTCCGTTAGTTATATACATATCAAGATCGAGGAAAGGGCAGTGGTCATTGTTAGTATTAGCTTTATTTAAAGTAAGTGCAACAGGATAAAATTTTTTAGTATACATACTAAAGTCTTCATTATTAGGAGCAAAAATATCATCCAAATATCTAAAAGTATTATTAAATTTGTTTACGAGATGTTGTTTCGATGGGTCTTTGCTGATTTTTGTCATAAATTGTAACTCATAGCAATACAAAAACAGGTCCGCAATAAGTGGTGCACAGTTAGTCCCCATTAGAATTCCGATAACCTGACGATATACGGAATCTCCAAAGCGAACAAAAATGTTATCTAGTAAAAATTCAAGGGCATATATAGTATCAAAGCATGTCCAATTGACATAGTTTTTTTGTTTATTGCTACTAAAAAATGACCTAAAAGAGTTTGAACATATATATTCACATTCTGACTTTTTAAATGCCCATTTAATTAGGTGGGTGAATTTTTTCTTAATGAGAATGTGAGGCAATGTGGTATACAGGGTAGAAAAATCAAAACTTTGAACAGATTCAAAATCAACAATATAAGCATGCAATTTATCAAGTACTTCCAACGAGTTCTTGATACTCCAAAAGTATTTACTTCCACTATTTTCGAAGGCCTAATTTGAACAATTTATTATCAGGTTTTTTATTGTACCAAGTGTACTGGTAAGAAGAATAGACAATTAAGTTGTGGAACAATGGCTTGAAGACGAAATAAATTTATATTTGTAAGGTGTTTTGTGGAGCTTCGGAAGCCAATACATAGTTGGGACTTTCATTGTTTTTGTTTCTGCTTGTAAATCGGTAGCTAAAAGTTTATGTTTGTTACAGATGTCGTTTTCTGAAAATGTAGTCAGTTTGAATGTTGGTGAATTGGTATAAAAGTATATAAAAACTATATTTTTGGAACCAGTGTGACAAAAAAGCTATCATATGAGACCAGAAGTGAGATTAACTTCACCGGAAGAAGCTTATTATAACTTTTTTCTCACTCAAAAGTAAAAGGAAACCACTTATTTATCGTATCAGTATAAAGAAACTGATGATTTTATGCCCATTTTAACTTTGAGTAAGCAGGAACTAGCTTCTTTTTAATAACTTTGAAAATTGATTTAGAAAGACCTTCAATCGTTCTCTGAATTTGTTGATTTTTCTCATATTTTAACAGTTTTTTGTGTGTTTAAGAACTTTTCAATACATTCTACGTCTTTTGGAACATGTATTTTACATGATAAAAGGAAAGACCTCTCAAAAGTTATCAGCCTTAACCGTAAGACGTGTCCCTTTCATGTTCACACTTTGCATTCGTGTCATGAATACCTATCCGGAACAGACCCTTTGAGTCGAAAAATGTTGTCAGTTCGAGTTATTTCTCTGAAACCAAAAAACCTTGTTATCGTTCCAACACCGTAACCGTAATAGGTAGAAAAAACCGAAGGGTTAAATTTGTTCAGGACCAGACCTTTGTTCTTCGTTATGCCCCTATGAAAATTAACTAGTGTCGGTTGGCCACCAAAACTCAGAAACCGTAAGTTGCAGACACCTAGGATCTTTACCAATCATCATCAATTCATGTGACTTTGAAAAATACCTAAAGGTCAATTTGGTATGTTGACCTTGTTCTTTCACCTAACACCTTTGTATTGGATAATCTCAGAAACATTAATACTTACAGAAGTTGTGAATAGTGGAAAATGTGTGGGTTATCAATGGGCAACTTTGTTACATTTTGTAATAATTCCTTTTTAGCTGGTTTCTCCCCTAACACCGAAAACCTTGTTATTTTGGATATCTCAAAAATGGTTAATCTTACAGAAATAGTAATTAACGATATTTCCCCCAAAAAAGGACACAACATGTTAAAATGATATAAAGTATCTAGTGTCGGTTAACCAAAGCTATCTTGTGATAGGGCATGACCCCGTAACAATGTCTTTATAGCGGTTATCTCCCCTAACACCGAAAACCTTGTTATCATTCTAACTCCGTAACCATAATAGGTAGAAAAAAACATAAGGTCGGAATTTGCTCAGGAACAGACCCTGGTTCTTCGTTACACATGGATCGTAAAGATTCAACGACTCATTGGTAGGGTTATGCCCCTATGAAAAAAAAAAGATGTCGGTTGGCCAATAAAACTCAAATAACCATGAACAATAGACTTTTTAATAATTACTACTCTAAGTTTGTTGTAATCGAAACATAAAATATCTGTAACGTACACTGTATACGGACTGGTTTTGTTTTAAAAATCTAAACATATTCTAAACGTATGAAAGTTATAAATTGCCAGTGACAATGTAAAAATAGGAAGAACCAGTATACATCTATTTATTTCATATAACAGTCCTAAGTATGAAATAGTTCAAATTATTATGGCATATTGTTATTCTAAACTATTTCCAAAAATTGATCGCCCTGAAGATCATAAAAAACATTTTATTAAAATAAAGTATGACAATAAAGGTTTTGATTTTGTAAATATTGCCGGTATATTTAACGACCATTCTGTTAAAGAACAAATTCCTGGATATTTTGACAATACTGAGCTCCCTCTTATTTGTTATATTTACAATAAATCTACTCGAAAATTTGTGTTCAATTATAACCAATTGTGTAAAGATGTTAATATCAGTGAAAATCCACCTACTTCATGTTATTGTATTAATTCCGCATACATTTATGGACCCATTTCCCATGTTATAACAGGAGATCTCAACATCGTTCAAGACCGAGAGTTAAAATCATTTCTCAGTAAAGGACCTAAATATAGTCCCTCTTCAGTTATTAGTTGGAATGAGTGTCGTAATATCATCCACGACTCACTACGTACTTACTGTTTGAAATGGATAAAACGGAAAAAAGCTGACAAAAAATCTTTGGACTCTTTTTTCAATTCAGTAATGAATATAGTTGATATACGTATTCAACATTTTAAAAAACATTTTATTATTAACAATAACCACAATAAACCTATTTCTCGTATCAAACATAAACTAAAAGAACTAGCCAAGGAATTTCTTTTTGTCCCGGCCGATAAAGCTGCTAATACTATTATTATTGTTTGACGTAAATTTTACATTGAGGTTCTGAAAAAAGAAATTACCAATTCACCAACATTCCAACTGACTCCATTTTCAGAAAACGACATCTGTAACAAACATAAACTATAGCTTCCGCTTTACAAGCAGAAACAAAAACAATGAAAGTCCCAACTATGTATTGGCTTCCGAAGCTCCACAAAACACCTTACAAATATAAATTTATTTCGTCTTCAAGCCATTGTTCCACAACTTAATTGTCTATTCTTCTTACCAGTACACTTGGTACAATAAAAAACCTGATAATAAATTGTTCAAATAAGGCTTTCGAAACTAGTGGAATTAATTACTTTTGGAGTGTCAAGAACTCGTTGGAAGTACTTGATAAATTGCATGCTTATATTGTTGATTTTGAATCTGTTCAAAGTTTTGATTTTTCTACCCTGTATACCACATTGCCTCACATTCTCATTAAGAAAAAATTCACCCACCTAATTAAATGGGCATTTAAAAAGTCAGAATGTGAATATATATGTTCAAACTCTTTTAGGTCATTTTTTAGTAGCAATAAACAAAAAAACTATGTCAATTGGACATGCTTTGATACTATATATGCCCTTGAATTTTTACTAGATAACATTTTTGTTCGCTTTGGAGATTCCGTATATCGTCAGGTTATCGGAATTCCAATGGGGACTAACTGTGCACCACTTATTGCGGACATGTTTTTGTATTGCTATGAGTTATTATTTATGACACAAATCAGCAAAGACCAATCGAAACAACATCTGATAAACAAATTTAATAATAATTTTAAATATTTGGATGACATTTTGGGTCTCAATAATGACGACTTCAGTATGTATACTAAAGAAATTTATCCTGTTGAACTTACTTTAAATAAAGCTAATACTTACAATGACCACTTCCCTTTCCTCGATCTTGATATCTATATCACTAACGGAAAGCTTAATACTAAAATTTATGATAAAAGAGATGATTTTTCATTTCCTATTGTTAATTATCCATTTTTAGATGGTGACGTTCCCTTGTCACCATCTTACGGTGTTTATATATCTCAACTTGTATGCTTCGCTCGTGTATGTAACAATGTTTTAGATTTTAACGAGAAAAATTTATGTATTACTGAAAAATTATTACACCAAGCCTAGGGTTTTCGATATCACAAACTAGTCAAAACATTTACTAAATTTTATCATCGGTATAAGGACATCATTCGTAAATTTAGCTCAACATGCAGACCACTTATACGTTTAGGTATTTCACATCCAATTTTTTATGGAAATATTCTTTATTCAGCACAAAAATGTCAGTATTCACCGCAGAAACTAACAAAACCTTTAAATAGACTTATTAAGAAGGGATATAGTTACGATACTGTTGTCAGGTCATTAAAGATCGCATATTTTGGCGTTAATATTGATTCACTTATAGGGTCTTTGCATCGGAACTAAACACATTTATTAAAAAACCAGTTGTTGGCATGACACGGGTTATGTTCTTCTCATATATTTATGATGGTATGATATTAAACCCCTAACGGGAAGGATTGTGCCTGATATTCATATTATGAAATCATAATCTTTCAATCAGTTTAATTGAAGTCTGGAACTGGCATGTCAGTTAACTGCTAGTAGTCTGTTGTTATTTATGTATAATTGTCATTTCGTTTATTTTCTTTGGTCACATCTTCTGACATCAGACTCGGACTTCTCTTGAATTGAATTTTAAATGTACGTATTGTTATGCGTTTACTTTTCTACATTGGCTCACTTCTGGAGCACCTGATTTCACTCTAGGTTTTTAGTGGAGTTCGTGTTGTTTCTCATTTATTATAAATAACTGTTGATGTAAATGTCCTTTGGTATTGTGAGTCTTTGTTTACTCCTTGGTTTTGAATGTTATTGTCTCATTGTAATGGTTGCCTATGCGAAATTCAAAAGGGTTTACAATCCTGCATGTTCAGAACTACATTGCATACCTGATTTTGTTCATTTGGATCTATATATGTCCTGGTCATGACATATTGGACTATATTTAAACATCCAGCTCTAACGGCTACGTGTAAAGGAGTATCACCATTATACTGAAATGAAAAGATTTCAATATTCATAGTATCATACCAAGGTAAATAAATGAACGACTTTGTTTTTAGATAACTTCTTATAAGAATTACCCCATTAGCCTTTATTTATAAAAAGTAGAAGTAACAATTTATCAAAGTAGACTTCATGTATGGTAGGTCAAGGTACGGCCTTCCACACGAACAGCAAGCTTTTAGGGGCCCAGAAGAATCACTAATGTAAAACTATTTAAACGGGAAAACCAACGGTCTAATCTATATAAGAGAAAGTCGGTGATAAAACCATGCAAAATGGTCCAAATCCAAAATATTTCAATCAGACTGATATTTTGTATTTTAGATACCTTATATGTAATAACTATTTGTGCACAATATTTTGAAAAAATATTCAGCCATTATTTGTGTATGACGAACATTCGATAATTGTCCATTTCTTTACTGACAAAAGACAATTTTAATATAAAAAAGAAGATGTGGTATGATTGCCAATGAGACAACTATCCACAAAAAAAGCCTATTTTGGGGTATTTTGACCTGATTGTTTTTTGTTTTATAGAAAAATTATAGCTAAATGATAACAAATACTAAACAAACAACTCAATGCAAAATGAAAGGAAATTATGATAATTCAAAAAGTTGTGACATTTTTCAATAACCCTACTGACAGGTTGAAATTGCATGGTTTTGAAAAAGGACCGATTCTGCCAAATTTGTATTTTTTTAAAGGCTTGAATCTTGTAAGATCATGTTTTATTTTCAATAAAATGTAATATTTCATGAAGCTTATATACTTATCTACAAAATGCAAAAAAACTGTGCTCAGCAAATGATACCTTCTTACGATAAAATAATGATTAAAGATAGGCATGATGGCAATTTTGCCGAATATTTGATTTTTTTATCTGTTTCAATTAAAACTTTTCAAAAGTATGTGATAGTCAAAATATAAGAAAAATAATGACTGAACTAATGTTTACTGGTTATATTAATTGAATAACCCAAGTTTAACTTAGTTTGAATTAGAAAATATACTACAGGAGTAAACCCGGTAAGACCCCTTTTTTGCCATTTTTGCCCCTAAACTGAGCATTTTTACAATATGTTTAAAATATAAACTTATTCAAAAGAAAATTACTGAAGAAACTACAAAAATGGGCTGTTTTATTTACAATACTATGCACACTCATCAGGTAATATCATCACGAGTTCTTCATAATTTTAGCATTTTATAATATTCTAGTTTTTAGACGCTTTTTGTCTAAATTCAAAGTGGCCACAATTGAGTTCAGTCTCAAATTTTTAAAACATGTTGTATTTGATAATGATTCATTAAACTGTTTAACATATAAAAGATAGAGACTCAATATGAATGCAGCCCCTTACAATTTAGAGAGAAAAACTATTGTAAAAGTACTAAAAATTCTAAGCACTTCTCCTTCAGATGAAATTGGGGGAATTTCTTTCTAAAATAGTATGAAAATGTAGACAAAATTGTACAAACTGTGCAGCCTTGTACATTCATGTTATCTATTACCAGAAAAGAAAAAGATTTAAATAGTTTTGTGAATATCATAGAATTGTGCCTCTTACCTAGAAAAGTGCTATATTTTGCATATTGTGATAAAGTTTTATGCCAAATATAAAGAGAATAGTTCCTGATAAAACTGCAACTGAAATTTTGTGACGCTGACATGAACCAGTAAGTAATCCCTATGCAAATTCTTGGAGAACAGTTGACATAACAGTAATATTGAGTTTCCCCCAAGACTGTAATCTCTAGCAATTTGAGGCTTGGGAATAAGACATGTAAGATACATGTAATAAAAACAAATATACACAGATAAATGGTTAAACAGTTGAGCAGACATTGTCATTATTATAGTTATGATTTTACTGTTTATATAATAGTATGGTGGTCTGCCGTAAAAACAAGTGCAAAATGGTCTTAATACAAGTTTATAGTCATGAATGAACATGATGAAGGTATTAGCAAAAAAAGAGTAAAGTTTTATAGATCTGAAAAAAATTAATGTCCTTTATCCAAAGACCACAACTCTGCATATAATTATCAAACTGGAACAAAATTGAACCACTAAATACTAAAAACATCCAAAATGTCATTTTGTCTTTAAACTAGAGGCTCTACAGAGCCTGTGTCGCTCACCTTGATATATGTGAATATTAAACAAAGGACACAGATGGATTCATGACAAAATTGTGTTTTGGTGATTATGATGAGTTTGTAGATCTTACTTTACTAAACATTCTTGCTGCTTACAATTATCTCTATCTATAATGAATTTGGTCCAGTAGTTTCAGTGGAAAATGCTAGTGAAAAATTGTTAAAAATTTACTAAGGGCAATAACTCCTTAGGAGGTCAATTGACCATTTTGGTCATGTTGACTTGTTTTTAGGTCTTACTTTGCTGTACATTATTACTGTTTACAGTTTATCTCTATCTATAATAATATTCAAGATAATAACAAACAACGGCAAAATTTCCTTAAAATTACCAATTGAGGGGCAGCAACCTAACAACCAGTTATCTGATTCATCTGTAAATTCCAGGGCAGATACATGTAGATCTTCACCTGATTAACAATTTCGCCACATGTCAGATTTGCTCTAAATGCTTTGGTTTTTGAGTTATAAGCCAAAAACTGCATTTTACCCCTATGTTCTATTTTAATACGACCGCAAAAATTGAAAATGTTTTGGTCGTATATTGGTATCACGTTGGCGTAGTCGTCTGCGTCGTCGTCGTCGTCTGTGTCGTCCGAACACTTTTATTGTTCACACTCTTACTTTAGTAAAAGTGAATAGAAATCTATGAAATTTTAACACAAGGTTTATGACCAAAAAAGGAAGGTTGGGATTGGTTTTGGCAGTTTTGGTCCCAACATTTTAGGAATAAGGGGCCAAAAAGGGCCCAAATAAGCATTTTCTTGGTTTTCGCACTATAACTTTAGTTTAAGTAAATAAAAATCTATGAAATGTTGACATAAGGTTTTTGACCACAAAAGGAAGGTTGGGATTGGTTTTGGCAGTTTTGGTCCCAACATTTTAGGAATAAGGGGCCAAAAAGGGCCCAAATAAGCATTTTCTTGGTTTTCGCACTATAACTTTAGTTTAAGTAAATAAAAATCTATGAAATGTTAACATAAGGTTTATGACCACAAAAGAAAGGTTGGGATTGATTTTGGGAGTTTTGGTTCCAACAGTTTAGGAATTAGGGGCCAAAAAAAAGGGCCCAAATAAGCATTTTTCTTGGTTTTCGCACAATAACTTAAGTATAAGTAAATACAAATCAATGAAATTTTAACACAAGGTTTATGATCACAAAAGAAAGGTTGGGATTGATTTTGGGAGTTGAGGTCCAAACAGTTTAAGAATTAGGGGCCAAAAAAGGGCCCAAATAAGCATTTTTCTTGGTGTTCGCACCATAACTTTAATATAAGTTAATAGAAATCTATGAAATTTTAACACAAGGTTTATGACCATAAAAGGAAGGTTGGGATTGATTTTGAGAGTTTTGGTCCCAATAGTTTAGGAATAAGGGGCCCAAAGGGTCCAAAGTTAACTTTGTTTGACTCATCAAAAATTAAATAATTGGGGTTCTTTGATATGCCAAATCTAACTGTGTATGTAGATTCTTAATTTTTGGTCCCGTTTTCAAATTTGTTTACATTAAGGTCCAAAGGGTCCAAAATTAAACTTAGTTTGATTTTAACAAAAATTGAATCCTTAAGGTTCTTTGATATGCTGAATCTAAAAAATGTACTTAGATTTTTTATTATTGGCCCAGTTTTCAAGTTGGCCCAAATTGGGGTCCAAATTAAACTTTGTTTGATTTCATCAAAAATTGAATAATTGGGGTTCTTTGATATGCCAAATCTAACTGTGTATGTAGATTCTTAATTTTTGGTCCCGTTTTCAAATTTGTTTACATTAAGGTCCAAAGGGTCCAAAATTAAACTTAGTTTGATTTTAACAAAAATTGAATCCTTGGGGTTCTTTGATATGCTGAATCTAAAAAATGTACTTAGATTTTTTATTATTGGCCCAGTTTTCAAGTTTGCCCAAATCGGGGTCCAAAATTAAACTTTGTTTGATTTCATCAAAAATTGAATAATTGGGGTTCTTTCATATGCCGAATCTAACTGTGTATGTAGATTCGTAATTTTTGGATCCGTTTTCAAATTGGTCTACATAAAGGTCCAAAGGGTCCAAAATTAAACTTAGTTTGATTTTAACAAAAATTAAATCAATGGGGTTCTTTGATATGCTGAATTTAAAAATGTACTTAGATTTTTCATTATTGGCCCAGTTTTCAAGTTGGTTCAAATCGGGGTTCAAAATTAAACTTAGTTTGATTTCATCAAAAATTGAATAATTGGCGTTCTTTGATATGCCGAATCTAACTGTGTATGTAGATTCTTAATTTTTGGTCCCGTTTTCAAATTGGTCTACATTGAGGTCCAAAGGGTCCAAAATTAAACTTAGTTTGATTTTAACAAAAATTGAATTCTTGGGCTTCTTTGATATGCTGAATCTTAACATGTACTTAGATTTTTGATTATGGGCCCAGTTTTCAAGTTGGTCCAAATCAGGATCCAAAATTATCATATTAAGTATTGTGCAATAGCAAGAAATTTTCAATTGCATAGTATTCAGCAATAGTAAGAAATCTTCAATTGCACAGTATTGGGCAATGGCAAGTATTTTCAATTGCACAGTATTGCGCAATGGCAAGAAATATCTAATTGCACAATATTGTGCAATAGCAAGAAATTTTCAATATTCTTTGAAAATTTGAGTTATCTTTCTTTGTCCAGAATAGTAGTTGAATCAACTGAAATCATTGTTTTATACAATGTACAATGTATATTCACTTTTACTACCAACTGATAAATTAAAACAATCTTTACCATTCAGTGATAACCAGCACTTTTTTACATTTTAAAATTTATTGATGTATTTAAATGAGTAGTTATTGTTAGGGGCCATTAGAAATTTGAATTGAGATCAGTTTTGGAATAAGAGAAAGAGGGATGTGAATTTTATTTTATTAATATTCAACAGCATAGTGAATTGCTCAAAGACAAAACAATAAATTTAAGTTCATTAGACCACATTCATTCTGTGTCAGAAACCTATGCTGTGTCAACTATTTACTCACAATCCAAATTTAGAGCTGAATCCAGCTTGAATATTGTGTCCATACTTGCCCCAAGCGTTCAGGGTTCAACCTCTGCGGTCGTTTAAAGCTGCGCACTGCGGAGCATCTGGTTAGCCATGGCGGCCATCTTGGTTGGTTGGCCGGGTCACCGGACACATTTTTTAAACTAGATACCCCAATGATGATTGTGGCAAAGTTTGGTAAAATTTGGCCCAGTAGTTTCAGAGGAAAAGTGTAAAAATTAACGACGACGGACTACGGAAGCCAAGCGATGAGAAAAGCTCACTTGGCCATATCACAAGCCCAGTAGTCACCACTTTTTGGGCTGACATGAATTGTCCTTGGTATGGTTATATTTATAAATTTACTGTTATCAAATTTTTGAATTTTTTGAAATACTAAGGCTTTTCTACCTCAGGCATAGATAACCTTAGCTGTATTTGGCAAAACTTTTAGGAATTTTGGTTCTCAATGCTTTTCAACTTCGTACTTTATTTGGCCTTTTTAACTTTTTTGGATTCGAGCGTCACTGATGAGTCTTTTGTAGACGAAACGCGCGTCTGACGTATATACTAAACTTAGTCCTGGTATCTACATGTATGATTAGTTTATTTGGCCCTATGGGCCAGGTGAGCTAAAAAATGAGTTATTTCCGTTAGAACAGAAATCTTCTAATGAATAAGTATTTCATCAAAAATTTAATTCTAGAGAAAGGACTTTAACTAAACAAAGAGAAAAGCTTAAAGCGTGAAAAATGAATTTGACCTGTAACTTGTTATGATAAATCAATAAACCAAATATCAAATCAAAATCTACACGCTCAAAAAAAATTTGATTTGCAAAAAAGACATACCAACAGACGCAGTGCAAACCTAAGTTCACTTCGACGTTAGCCGTTAGGCGACTAAAAATCAAAATCTTAAAATATCAACAAACAGGAAAGAGATGCTCTTTGTAGAGGGGACATTCAAGATAATCTTGGAAAAGCTTTCGATTTTTGAAGAAGTAGGGTCACCTCAACTGTTTCTCTTTTATCTGGATTTAATCTGAGATATAAATCAAAACTGTTATATGGCACATAAGACATGCACATATAAACTTTTTTCGTAGATTTTGTCCACATTTTTTTTAAAATACGCTCTAATAGACACAACTTTCTAATCTAAACCCTCAATGAGTGATTGCCCCTATAATTGGTTTCATTCCTATCAAAAGTTTAAAATAGTAAGATATTTTGAAGTACAAGTATGTTCACAACTCTGTTTCATATAACAAGCTTTTTAAAATACTGTCATCAATTGAAAGTATCTGAAAACCAGGTGCTCTGCAGGGCGCAACTTTATACAACCGCAATGGTTGGACCCTGAACCCTTAATTTGTTCATGTTCAAGCTTGATGCTGTCTGAATTTGGATTGTGATTGATTTTTTGGTTTTTGTTACAAAATAAATGAGGTCAAAGATCAAACAAATCTATTGCACCATACTGTGCAATTGAAGATTTCTTCTTGAGAACTTTTCAAAATTTGAAATTTGAAAAATTTTGCAAAAAAAAGAAATCCCTTAAAAAAATTGTAAACAAATCCCCCCGGCCCACCAACTTATTGAAACCCCCCTTAAAGCAATAACCTTTAAACTCATTCCCATCATTTCCTTTGTAGTATGGAACCTTGTAGTACAATTACAGAGAGAACCATACACTTAAACCCAAGTTATTGTTTGGAAACTAGAAACATGCTTCTTTTTGGCCCTTTTTTGGTCTCTAATTCTTACATATTTTGGGCAATTAATCCAAAACTTAATCCCAGCTTCCCCTTTGTTATATGGAACATTGTCGTACAATTTTAGAAATCCATGCAATTACACACAAGTTATTGTCTTGAAACTAGAAAATGCTAGTCTTTGGCCCCTTTTTGGCCCTTATTTCCGAACTTTGAACCCATAACACATTAAATGAATCCAAACCTTCTACTTGTGGTTTTAAACATTGTGGTACAGTATCAGAGCAATTGAAATACTTATACACAAGTTATTATCCTTAAAATATAAATTGCTTGTTTTGGGCCCCTTTTGGGCCCTTAATTCCTAAACGGTTGGGACCAGCATCCCCAAAATCGACCCCAACCTTCCTTTTTGTGGTATTGAACCTTCTAAAAAAATCATAAAGATCTATACACTTAAACTAAAGTTATTGTCCGGAATATAAGTCTACTTTAATCAGTTTTAGTTAAAATATTAAGGGACAAAGACTATTACAATTAGTGCATTTTATAGATATTTTGGGAACATTTTTTACTAACTTCCCATTATTTGCCAAGCTAAATTTTTATCACTTGTCTTAGAACTGATATGCACCTTTAAAAAAATCATAAAAGTTAAAAAAAAAAATATGATCTTGAGAGAAAACAACTTCTGAGTACATGTATTACATGAAAGTTATCTAATACATATATTGCACGAACCTCTCTGGCAACCTGCCAAAAATCTCAAAATGCATTTCTTTTTTTTATGATGTTCCTTGCAAAATATAACAAGATAATGTTATATTTAAGAGATATATCAATTATCCCGACCTTTAAAAAGTACCTAAATATGGGGATTTTTTTGGCAATTTTTTTTTTAATAATTCACAAATATGCAAATAAGGCTGTTTAATGGAAAACAAAATATTTTCACTCCTAAATACCTAAAGATTTTGGAAATATATATAATGTTGCCAAGTTGTAACTACCAATTTGGACGAAATACCAGATTTTGCATGGTTTTATGGCAGACTGGCTCATAAAACGAGAAACGAGAAACACTTATGAACCACATAAACAGACAAAAACCACTGAACATCAGACTCCGAGTGTGTTTATTTCTGATGCAAAGACCCTATGCGTGAATCATTATTATTCATATGAAAAGCTTACAATTCTACATCGGCTAGAGGTAAAGGGGGGTTGAGATCGCACAAAATATATTTTACCCCGCTACTGTTTTGTCTCTGTCAATGTCAGGAGTCTCGGTCCCCTGTAAGTCTTGTATCTTTTTTTATTTATTTTGGTTCATTTGGTCAGGAGTTTAATATGACGTTCATTTTCACAGAACACGAACATAATTTTATTTAGCTGCCATCTGAAACTGGCCTCGTGTTGCGAAATGTTTATGCTAATTTTCAAACCCATTGGTGGCCTTTGACGGCTTCTGCTCTTTGGTGGGTTTGTTGAATCTTATACGCATTCTCCGTTTCCATTCTCAAGTGTATTCATGAAAAAGAACTACCGGAAAAGACAAATAACAGATCATATTTTTATCATTTATTTTGAGGTGATGATCACCTTAAGAAATTATTTGATCGTAAACTAATAAGCGTTAACAATCAACATTTTCTGGATGTGCACGAGAAATTCACATTGTCTTTAGTAGAACATGAATGTCAGAAGATATCATATCGACCTTCAAATTCTTATATACAGTGTGGAACTGTTTTTATGAATATTTATATGGTTCAGTTATATCTTAAGATGTCTGGTAATATCTTAACATGTCCAGAAATATATTAACATAATTGGTAATATCTTTTAAAAGATGTCCGTTTAACTTCTTTGGTCTGCGTTAATGTAAGTGCATCTGATAATTATGTAGTCACTGCTAGAAGACTTAACTTCAGCAGTACAAAATATGATGGACAAAAAGACAAGATAGTAAACTATTAATACTAACACTTTTTTTCTGAAATGTATATACTGTTTAAATGTATTTACAAAATGTCATGCACACGAGGTTTGATTGCTGTCTCGAGATATTTTACAACCAAGCCATCCAACTCAACAAAGATGTGTAATCCTTATAAAACTAAAAGCATTACCTTATTTTGTTGGCTGGCATCTGATCTTTCTAATAATAATTTCACTATTTCGAGGTCACGTCTTCTAATAGCTATGTCTAAACCAGTATTGCCATCCTAAAATATACAGGCTATGTTTTGTCCACAAATCACAAATGCAATTAATTTAAATATAATTTGGACATACAGATAGTTTTAGTATACAGGTGTGGTATAAAATGTACAGTTATCTTGACTCCAATTTAACGATAGAACAATTACACATTTCTTAGATGGGGTCCGATGTAGAGTTGATGAGAAAAAAATAGTCTTACAAGATTGAGTGAATTTAGAAGGTGATATAACAGAAAAACAAAGTTTTTAAAATGAATAATAATGAATTCAATGTTTTTCTTTCATTTAATTTTCTGATTACAAATGACGTATTGACGAACTGTAATCAATGACATAGAAGTAGGAGCTTTAAACAACGGTTTATCCAATATTTTCTTCGGAAAATAACTGAACTAAGTCATGATTTTGACATTTGTTTTCCATTCGTTCCGTTAGTTGAGAAAGTCAAATTTTATAGTTTTTATGAAAATGTTATTTTTTATTCATCCTTGGAGATCGGTATTTTTGTTTTATTTTTTTGTTTTTTTTTGTTTTCAAGCATTTAAATGTGTGCCAAAAGTTAGATAAGAAGAGACTTAAAAGGTGGCTCGCGGCACAAAAATTTCAGCAAAAAAATAAACATTCTAAACCCCTCCCTATACCTCAATATGGGATAATCAATTAACACACTTTTTGACTTGCCTGTGATAGAACTTAAGAGGCCATGTCAATACGCATTGAGCTTTATACTGTACAAACCTTGAATGTGTTATGGTATAAAGAATTTATTAAAGAGACAATGTTCTTCTTTTTTTTAAACTTCCGGAAATTTTCTGTGAACTGGGATGACCTTTTGAAAATCCTACTGCTTACCTGCTAACATAAGTATACTGTTTCGTTTTTAATACAATTGTTTATATATGGAATATGCCAACTATAAAATATTTTGGAAAAACGAAAGGCGGATTCAGGGTTAGGTGATGCGGGATAGAAGGCATACAATTTGGTTTTTTTTTCTCTCAAAAATCATTAAAAATTTCTAAAGTGTTGACCATTTTTGGAATTAACAATTCACTTTTCGTAACCCTCTTGTTTCCGCCAACCTTGCAACCTGATTTTATAATTTTTGGGATTGTTTTTTTTCACTTTTGACCTGCAGCTCTATGCTTATTGACACAGCGTCCTTAAAAGTATAATTAACATTTATCATGATTCTGATTATCCAATAATAAAATCTGAACATAAAAGCTCTTCCGAGGTCCGATATCGGGCTTGAATATCAGTATCCGAAACTTGATATTGTTTCGCTATTGATTCTATGCATAACCATAATCTCTATAAATATATAGTGGTCATGTTTGGTTAGATTTTAATCAAGTAAGTTCCTATTTTTGACAAGGTTTGGGGTTTTTTTTAATCTGGGGAGGGGGTTGGGGGGTTGGGAGGGGGTATTTGATTTAAAGTCTGTTGTTAAGTTATGAACAGGGTTTCTTTTCATAAATTCTATACGAGTTGTATATTTGCTATATAGTTCAAAGTAAAATGAAGTTGTAAATAATGACCCGTGTGTTAATATCAGGAGAAAACAATAAACACCATTATCACACAGTAAAGAAGTAACATTATGTATTGTTTGCATTTTTATGGTGGCATACAGCTGCCAGCGAAATGACCAGTTGCCCAGATAATTATTTCGGCAAATTGATATATTATCACGATAAGTCGACATATTATCTCGATATTTCGACTTTATTATCTCAACAAGTCGACATTATGGAAGCATTAAATCGATTTGTCTAGATAATTAACACAACATGTCGACATACTTATCGCGACAAGTCGACAAAAGATATCTCGGCAACTCGTCCTGAGATCGAGATGAATGCCCGTTCAAGGTTAAAGCTAGGATCACGCTACCGATAAGACCAACCCGATCAATCTCGATAAAGACAAGTTTAAGCTAGTTTCGCACTGCCGATCAGAACAATTCGACCAAGCCCGATCAAGACAAATTACGTGATCGGTAGACTGGTCTGATTCAATCGACAAGAATGTTCGGGATAGTCTACCTTGATCGTCATCGATCTGACTTTCTACCCGAGAGTTTTTTGACACGTCAAAAACATTCGAGTAAGGATCGAGAAGCAAGTCACTCGAGAAAAGATCGATAATTCGTCGAGTAGCGGTCGAATTGATCCGGAAAGGATTGTGTAGAGATCGAGTTAGAATACAAAAAAATTACCGATCAGTACTCGAACATCTCGATCTTTGCTCGACTAATATCCGATCATTTCCAGATAAACGCGACCAACGCTTGATCGCTTCCAGACCACTGCGACTTGTATATTTATATTATCCCAGACCAACTCGACCAATACCCGATCCCTTCGCGACCACATTCGACCACTCTACTCGGCCATACACGAAAACACATGACTGCTACATGATTCTGTAAGAGTGTGTGTATATCTGATTAACTCTTATAACTATACTTCCGCAAATATATATTAGCAACATTATTTTTTTTACTGTACAAAAATTCCTCCATGTACAGCACGTGTCTTTACTTTTGCAAGGAAAGGTAACATTTTAAATGAGAGACAAAAGTTACGAAAGTGACGTCACAATTGAATTAAAAAACGACAAAGTTATCTTTCATGGTTGGTTTATAAGAACACCAAGATAATATTTTGCCTGTTTTATGGGATATTTTCTGTTTTGTCTGTCCGTATTTTCCGTTTGTCCAGATATGTTTGTAGCATTAAAAAAAGAAGATGTGGTACAATTGCCAATGAGACAGCTCTTCACAGAACACCAAATGACACAGAAATTATCAATTACAACTATAGAAGAGGTACGAAAAATACCAAAGGGACAGTCAAACTCATAAATTTAAAATAAACTGACAACGCCATGGCTAAAAATGAAAAAAGACAAACAGACAAACAATAGTACACATGACACAACATAGAAAACTAAAGAATAAACAACACGAACCCCACCAAAAACTAGGGGTGATCTCAGGTGCTCCGGAAGGGTAAGCAGATCCTGCTCCACATGTGGCACCCGTCGTGTTGATTATGTGATAACAAATCCGGAAAATAGTCTAATTCGGTAGGTCACATTCATGAAAGGGAAGGTGATTGTAGTTACGACGTAAGGAACATATCCGATATCATTTGTGAAACGGTAATTCAATAACGGTCAACCAACTCGTGATGGCGTCCGTAAAATTTACGAAGGGATGATTTCAACTTCACCATTTGGAACTCTTGGTTTAATAGCTTCCTTCTGAGCAGCAACCCTCTATCAAGAAAATCATGATAGGAAATGCAAGCACAGGAATATCGTATCAATTGGGAGATATATACCCCGTATGCAGGTGCTTCTGGAATGTTGCTACTTAGAAATGGAAAGTTTACAATTGGAAAGCTGAAATCATCTCTTTTGTTTCTTGTCGTAAAGTTTTGTTTTCAACCGACCCTCATTGTCAATTTCTAGATGTGAGTCAAGATATGAGGCCGACTTAACTGTATCAGTAGTATCCTTTATCTCTATCTGGGGTAGATGCGTTCCACATAGTCACCAAATTTTGAATTATTTAGTGAAAGAACATCATCTATATAGCGGAAAGTAGAGTTAAAGGATATTGATAACTTCTTGTCTTTCTTCCTATGAAGTTCAAGTCACCTTACAGTCATTTTTTTTTCATTCGAACCTTTTGCCGTAGTTTCCCACAAGAATGAGACGAAAGACTGTTTTTATTTGATGCGAATTCTTTAAAAAAAATAACGATTCAAACTGTTCAGCGACCACAAGTTTTGATAATTTGTTTCTAACATACTTTTGCAAGTTTGCATAAACTTTGACAAACTATACGCTCGCCTCTACAGTTTGTCGTTCGTCGTTTGTTAGTTCAAACGATGCATTTCTTTCTAACTTTACCATCACATCAATTATCTAAACGTGTTCTTGCTTGTCATAACTCAAAACATTGTCTGTCTAAAATTACTCTAATTTCCAATCCCCTCTTTTCAAACGATGCATTTGTTTCTACTTCTGTTACGTTTAACAAACTATAACAAATGGCACAAAACGTTTACCAAACTTCGGTTAGAAAGAAATGCACTCGATCTCTTGATATTCTTCTTTGGGTCAAATTTGGGGGAAAATGTGACATCTTTGCCCTCTTTTTGCAATTTTTTTGGCAAATACATACAGGTTGTTGCCATACAGCAAAACGAAAATAAATATATTCAACCATTCAACTACTGGATATCAAATCTATGACAAATACTCATTTCATACTTATGCACATATATTTGACAAACAGAACGCTTTTATTTGTGAGAAAGCAAGGAAATGGGGATGGTAAAGTCTATGTATATTGCTATCTAACATAAGTACTAATCCAGTTACAAATCTCATTTTGTGGTGTCATTTCCAAAAAAAAAGCAATAAAACATATCAGTGTCCACTATGCGGAAGTTTTTATAATTATTGGGTTCCTCTTTATTGAGTTAGTGCTAGTCTCTCAAACTGCCCACACAGTGGTCGTCGTGTCAGCCAATGCCTCACCTAGATTTCTCAGGGCCTGTTGATGTCTACACCATCTTCCTCGTCTGCTATGCACTCAACAAAGCACCGTCACATCTACTAACCTGTCTCTCTGAGTTTTTACCACCTTGCCCACAAATCCAACTGCTTTATTTCTATGTAGATATTTTAAATGTGTGATTTTACTCGGACCTTCTACTGATTTCGCATAAAATCAACAATTTGCAGTTCAGCAAGAGCTGTACTACTACTATGTTTCTAGCAACATTGCGAAGACGTCTGATTAATGTCTGAGCGTTTTTATATTGTTTTACAACCCTGGTAAGAACTGTATTTCTTACCGTATTTAATATGCTTGGATCTATATCTGCTCTTTCTAATAACAAAGTGTCACCGTACTGAAATAGAAAGGTTGATATTTCTTAGTATAATACCAAAATATTTAAAAAAAACCGATTTGCAAGAAAAATATGTGATTATAGAAACATAAAAGAGGGGCGAAAGATACCAGAGGGACAGTCAAACACGTAATTTATCCTAAGGCAATTATATAGAAAACTTTTGAATTTATACCATTTTTGGCTAACTTAAAGTTAAAAAATTGTGAACAAGGTCTCCAGATCAAAAACTGACCATTAATATCTCTCGGTCTGAAAATAACACAAAAAGGTATGAAACTTCCAATGTCTGTATTTGGTTACAAGTTTAGCGGAAAATACTAAAATCAATACTGAAATTCATTATTCCAAAACAAATAGACAACAAAAAGCGTGTGGCATATTTTATTTTTATTTACATTATTATAAATATAAAACTGTGGACTCAGTCAACTTGATTGATCGATGGTAAGAAAACACCAAATTACTAAATATCTATACAAAACTTTAAAAAAATGTTTTAGATAATGCTAAAATTATCATTAAGTAAGTAAGTAATTTTTATTGGTTTGAAATCCAAAATTACAGGATTGATACCAAGACAATACAAAACATACAAACATATATATCATACCAAATTCATAAAAATTGTTTATTTATATTAGGAGGTGGTACCACAAAGTTATTTAGTACTGAATAAAGCATTTCTAGAAATGTACATGTCGCTTATAAATTTAACAATAATTCTAATAATATCAGTCTAACCACACGTATACAAAAATTTAAATCTTGCTTCATTAGTCATATTTAAAAAAGATGGAACTATTTCACAAATTTTGGAAAACAATTGGTCTCTAATTATATTTAGTTTATAAGATGACTTTTCATATTATGTTTATATATACATTTAGTTCTATTAGTGACATGAGTTCAACATTTGAAAATGCTGGACAAGTGAAAGCTCTCCTAGTTTGTTTTACTTTGTTTTGCGATTCTTTAAGAACTCAATAAAGTTTTTGTTATATCTGAACTTTTATATTACCTGGTTACTTCTTTTTTTTTTAAATATTTATGTTATAAATGTAGCAATATAAAGTGCGATGGTCTACGCAAAAGTACGATGGTGTCTCACGCTGAGGTACGATGGTTGCTGGTTGCCAAAGTACGATGGTGCCTCACACTAAAGTGCGATGGTTGTTTGTTCGCTAAAGTACGATGGTATATCACGCTAATGTGCGATTGACTAATATGGTAAGGTTGGGTGGCTTTACAAAATACGTTTAAGAACACTCAATGTAAAATTAGTCCTTTTAAGAAGGTCCGGTAAGGGCCGATTTTGGCCTCAAATTTCAGGTTCATCTTACGAAAGATTTTTGAACTTTTTAAACACTTAAGTGTCTATTTCAATTGATTCAATTAGTTTATGTGAAAAAATTTAACTGATTAAGTTATTGAAAACGCTCCGATTTAAGCTTAGATATGTTAAATCTATCACATATGCAAAAAATCGTCACTTTTCAGATGGTTTTTGTCAAAAATGAAAGTGGCCGTATCCGTGTTCATCCTCAACCTTTATATATGTTATGAATTATCATCAAATACAACTTACATTTCAATATCATGAATGAACACAAATGCGGCCACTTGCGTTTAAGACGAAAACCGTCTAAAACTTAACAAAATTGTGAAGATTTCAGTAAGTTAGCATGACTTAATGATGTTAGTACCCGATATATGTGCATTGTATTGACAAAAAAAGCCCATATTTGTGTAGCAGAAGCATTCTACTTTCCAATAATTAGCTAAAAGATTACATTTTCACAATTTTGTAAGACTGCAATATTTTGGGTCAAAAAGTGGTCTTACTGAACCTACTCCTTTAGTATTATACGGTATACCATATCTGAAAGTCTTTACAATTAATAGTCGTCTTCAGTGATTGATTCTAAATGACAGAGCACGTGCTAATTGCTAAATAAGTGATTTATGTGTCACAAAATA
The DNA here is from genome assembly GCF_963676685.1 of Mytilus edulis. Lineage (NCBI taxonomy): Eukaryota > Metazoa > Mollusca > Bivalvia > Mytilida > Mytilidae > Mytilus > Mytilus edulis. The sequence goes on from NC_092349.1 coordinate 20,983,581, forward strand.
CTATGTTTCTTGTAAATTATTTTTTTACAATACATTGTACTTGCGTAATAAATATTGTAATAATTGGTGAAGCTTGCTGTTCACACGTTGTAGTCTATCATTTTTGGGAGCACTTCCCCTTCCAATCGTCCTTGTAAATTACAGATATAAAAAAAAAATGTTTTCGAAATATGTTACATTTATTTGTTTACTTTAATGTACAATCTAATGGTTTAGCCGAAAATTTACGTATAAAAACATGCAGGGCTACCTTTATTTTGCCGAAGTTACTTTTCAAAAAAAAAAAAAGCGACAACATTTTAACGGGAACCGCAAAATAATCTGCAACATAAACAATGGTTCAAAAGCATCCGTTCGCTTCCAATAAAAGCAGGATATATGATATCTATGCGAACACTACTTGTTTCTATAGCGCATATAGTAAAACGGTCGACAACAGGATACAAATTATTCTTCCAGCTACCAAAAAAAACCATCTTTGCTCTAGCCGACAAAGCGCGGTAAAGTTTACTAAACAGATAGAAAACCCTGCATAAAACAGAATGTAGAAAGTTAAAGGTATGACTAATTGCTGACTGTTTTAATGGTAAACTTAAAGGAACCTACTGGTGAAAACGTGCGTAAAGCAGAAACTTTATTTAAATTTGAAGATTAATTCAATATCTACTACATGTACTAGCAGGATCGTAGAGAACCTGCTGTCTATACGTTGATCTAACAAGAATCCATCTAACTGCCAAAGTGAATGTAGAGATCAATTTAAACAAATATTATTGAATCGAAAATAATTTGTGCACATGTATGGCTAAAAAATTACATGTGCAATTTCTTATTAAATTCACATTTGAACTTTTTATTCAAGTGAAACAAAATCTTTATCCATTTTTTTTTTTAATTTTTTTTTTGCAAGCATGTGAATTACTTAGACATTACTTAGATTAACTATTAATTTTATTAATACACTGTACTTACAATTTCATGTGTAATTAGGGTCAGGTCAAAAGCAGAGTTAAACATGTTTAGTAAAATCGCAACCCTCCCTTATACCTCTAGCCAATTTTGAAAAAAACACAGCATAACGCACAGTAAAATTATGTTTAAAAGAAGTCCGAGTACGATGTAAGAATAGCTTCATGTAACAAAACAAACTAAGCAAATGACAATGATACATAATTCAACAAAGGACTACTAGCAGGTATTGACATGCCAGCTCCAGACTTGAATTAAACGTATTGAAAGATTATATGTTTATCATATGAAAATAATGCACAATCTCTCCCGTTATGTGTTAAGTATCATACATCATAAAATATATGAGAAGAACATAACCTTTATCATGCCAACATCTGGTTTTAGAATAAAGCATTAATGTGTTTATTTCCGATGGTATAACATATGAGTGAATCAATTTTTATACCAAAATATGCCATCTTTAATGACCTGACAACAGTATCGTAACTATATCCCTTCTGAATAAGTCTGTTTCAAGGAGTTTTTTAAGCTTTGAGAAGGAGCCAACATTTTTGTGTGTTGTAAAGAACATTACCATAAAAGATTGGATGTGAAATACTTGAACGTATAAGATGTCTGCATGTTGAACTGTATTTACGAATGATGTTCTTGTACCGATGCTAAAATTTAGTAGATGTTTTGATTAGTTTCTGATATTGAAACCATGGAGTAATGATTTTTCATAATTACAGAGATTGCATTCGTTAAATTCAAATACGTTGTTACATACACAAAGCAAAATGATCAAGTTGAGATATATAACGACGAAAATATAAGTGTTTATTTTCATAATATACATTGTATCTCAATTTAAGAAGGCTGATCAACCTTGCGAAAATATCTCAGCTATACACGTTTCGTTCGAGCCAGTGACACATACATTACTTGTTGCTAAAAAATGTGACATTTAGGCTTTTCAACATGTTCAAAACGTTGTATTAAGGAATAGTTGTTTGTTGGTTTTTTTTAGTGGGCTATTTCAATAACTTATTGTTTGAAGCGTTAACTTACTTGATTTCATATGGTATGGTCTTTATAAAATTATTTCATTTCAATGACAGATTTAACTCATAAAATATATATAACAAGAATGTTTAATGTTGAACAGTCATTGGTCAGTTGTAAATTGAGATCTGTTAATGGATTTGATTTACTCATTTATAGAATTTACAAACCTGTTCGTGCATTTTTCATTGTTACTCAACCCACAATAATTATCTAAGAGACCTGGGACGATCCTATTTTTCAAAAAGCTTTATTTGTTTACTTATTGTACCTCGAATTTGAAGACCCAGTGTAGGTCTTTAAGTTGAGCTGTAATTAACTTTAAGTTAATCGTACATGACTAATTAGATACGCCCTCTTAACATCAGACGATATTAAATATGAACTATATAGACAAAAATCTAGCGAAATACCTTTTAGTTCACAAATTTAGAAATTTGATTCACAGTCTTGAATACGCATGACATATTTGCCACTGGACATTGAAGGGGCTATTTATTATTCAGTTTCGTTTTGTGATGCTTAACTTTGTCTTCACTTGATAGTTGCCTAGTTTTCCAATTTTTATGTTTCAAATTTTATTTACATATTGTTACGGTCGGAAATCACGTTTAAATTGTAGCCAACAAAAGACACACATCGATAATAAAATTTAGCAATATTATACAATAGTTTACAAATGGTATTACACAAATATAACTCTCAACTTAACTGTCAAAATATGAGTCGAATCTTTTATCATTATCTATAGCTATATCCGGAAATCTTTCGGAATCCAATCTGAATATTACGTTTACTACTAAGGTCACAATACAGTATGATGTTGTTTGTAGAATAAAAGTGTCAATCCAAATGCTGTGAATACTAATGTATATTGATGTCTAAGTCTAAGTCTGAGAGTTTTACTTTAGTGTCTGTATATATCTAGTTGTCACGGAAAATTCTAGTAGAATGGAACGTCCTAGAAAGTTACAACGAAAGTTTCTAGTAAAATGTATAAGTTTATATAACGCATATTTTATTAGAATCATTCTGGAATCATTATGTAAGTCAAATTGAAAATTCCAATCATTCTGTGATTGTTCCAGTGATTTATAAACTGCACAGTTCTAAGATTATTCTGTAAACAACTATCAGGCCACACAACACAAATCAGGCCAACATAAATAAATACAATAATTACAATATCATAACACCTCCCCCCTTAAAAGAAGTTTTTGTGTAACACAAAATTATCATGAATAGTATGAACAAAAATACATAGTATATACAAAGTGTTTTCATAAGCTCTAGATAAAGCATCTGCTATTACATTATCTTTACCCTTAATATGTTTTACAATTACATCATATTCCTGTAATAATAAACTCCACCTAGTCAACCTCTGATTCTTGGTTCTCATTTTATGTATGAAGGTGAGAGGATTATGATCAGTACAAACAAGAATAAGATATATAGTGGGATTCAAATATACATCAAAATGTTGAAGTGCTGACAACATTTCAAAACACTTTTTTTCAATCGTTGAATAATTTTTCTGATATTTATTTAATTTCTTGGAAAAAAAGGATATAGGTTTCTCAACATCATCATCTGTCTCTTGATATAAAACAGCTCCAATTCCTACATCGCTTGCATCAACGGCAAGTTTAAATTGTTTTTTCAAAGTCTGGGGAGTTATCAGAACTTGACTATTAATTCAGAGTGATTTGCTTTTTTCAAAAGCGTTTTGACAATTTTTACTCCAGATAAATTTAGAATCTTTTCGTAAGAGATGAGTCAATGGTTGAACCACAGTAGCAAAATTTGAACAGAATTTCTTGTAAAATCCAATCATGCCTAAATATCTCATTAATTGTTTTCTATTTGTAGGAGGAGGAAATTTGGTAATGGCCTCCACATTTGCCATAACAGGTTTCATTTGACCTTGGCCAACTGTATGCCCTAAATTCAACAGCGGCCTGACAAAATTCACTTTTACCAAGATTAACAGTCAAATTTGTCAGGCCATCTATCAAAAGTATCATATAAATTTGTTAAAAGCTGTTCCCAGCTATCACTACATACAATGAGATCATCAATATAAGCATAACAACAGTCTAAATCTTTTATAACATTATTAATTTTTCTTTGAAATGTAGCTGGTGCACTTTTCATGCCAAACGGCATTACAGTATATTGAAATAAACCATCTGGTGTTACAAAAGCTGATATTTCACGAGCTCTCTGTGTCAAGTTGCCAGTTACCTTTCAACAAATCAAATTTGCTTTACAAATTTTGCTTGACCAATGTTGTCAATACAATCGTCTATCTTTGGAATCGGATAGGAATCAGATTTTGAAACTGAATTTACTTTTCATAAATCAGTCACGAAACGAAAGGTTTTATCTGGTTTTGGCACAAGCAGACAAGGAGAGCTCCAATCACTGTTAATCGGCTCAATAATATCATTGTCAAGCATATATTTAATTTCTTTTCTCATAACTACAAGTTTAAATGGATTGAGCCGGTAGGGATGTTGCTTAATTGGAGAAGCATCTCCTACATCAACATTATGACAAACAGCCGTGGTTTTGTATGGCACATCTCGAAAAAGATTTTTAAAAGAAAATACCCAAGCTTTTATTTCTTCTCTACAATCAAAAAACAGATGTGCAAGTTTTGAATCTAAATTTGACAAAATTTCTGAATTTTTCAATCTAACTGTCTTTTCCATAGTTTAAGAACAAAAAGGTGGTTTAATTACATCTGGTTTGTCATGATTGTTCTTAAATTTAACCATGTCTAAAGTGGCAACTGGTTTACTCTCACATTCATTAGTACGCTCAAAATATGGTTTTAACATATGACATACTCTATTTTGTTTGCGACTGGAGTTTTTACAACATATTAATTCAAGTCATTGATTTTACTCTCTATTGTATAAAGACCACAATATTTAGCCTGTAAAGGATGTCCAGGGACTAGCAAACATACAAGTACAGTTGGGTGCAGACCAAGCATTACATAAAGTAAACGCAAGTTAACGCCGCGTGCACATATTTCGTTAGTTAACTTCAAATCTCCCGTTTACTAGTAAACGCACGTTTACTATAATTACGTTAACGTGGTCGAAATGGAAATTTCTAATGTCTACCCTAGTAAACGGGCGTTTACTATGTGTCCGTTTAGTCAGTAGTAAACGGGCGTTTACTTCAAAATTTTTCAAATTTATTTTTACGTGCACTTAAAAGTAAACGGGCGTTTAGTACAGATTTTACAAGTGTATTTTTACGTGCACTTGAAAGTAAACGCACGTTTACTTTTCGCGTTAACTGATTGGGTAAATTTAGAAATAAACTTCAAGTTCATTTGCACATTTATTTTATAAAAGCGACCTTTAGTCTTTATATTTCACGTATATGTGTTTCAAACCAGAACAATTCAAAAACTCTTTTAATTCGAAATATTAAATTACACAAAATCACTTTCATAAAGTCCATTAACTTTACTGATTGGCAGATTTTCTATATTTTCCTTTCAAAAGTTACATGTGCAAATATCGATACGGAAAGAAAGGTTATCCGAGACATCGGGAGAATATTTTTATATGATGGGATATAAACATCATGGTTTACGTTGTTTCGTTCCCCGTTTATAATTGTCTCTTCGAATTCCTAACTATAACTCGGTGTATTTAATACATTAATTTTTAATCGAAATTCACCTTGTTTGCCTTGGATTAACATGATAAGATTCTGTTTTGACAAATGATAAAAAAAAACGTAAATTGAACATTATATTGAAAGGGATATCAATAAAGTGTAATATAAGTATGTTCATTTGTACCATCTCGTCAATTAAAATGTTCAAATATTGCTATCTTTACATTGATATATAACTCATTTACTATGCGGCTATATACATTTACATAATAGAATGCTTATATGGTCTGTTTTGGTTGTTGTGGACAAATAATTTTATTATATGAGTCAGTCTGAGGTATGAAAACTACTGAATTTTGTTTACGATTCAATATTTTCAATAAAAAAAGGACATGCTGGCACTCTAAATTGATGCGAACAAATTTTTTTAGTCATAATATTCAAATATTGCTACCTATTTTCTTATACAATCAATCCTTACATGAAAATATAGCTCATTTACTATGCGGCTATATAGATTTACATAATAAAATGCTTAAATGGTCAGTTTTGGTTGTTGCGGACAAATAATTTTATTATATGAGTCAGTCTGAGGTATGAAAACTACTGAATTTTGTTTACAATTCAATATTTTAAATAAAAAAAGGACATGCTGGCACTCTAAATTGATGCGAACAAAATTTGTTAGTCATAATATTCAAATATTGCTACCTATTTTCTTATACAATCAATCCTTACATGAAAATATAACTCATTTACTATGCGGCTATATAGATTTACATAATAAAATGCTTATATGGTCAGTTTTGGTTGTTGCAGACAAATAATTTTATTATATGAGTCAGTCTGAGGTATGAAAACTACTGAATTTTGTTTACGATTCAATATTTTAAATAAAAAAGGACATGCTGGCACTCTAAATTGACGGGAACAAAAAATTTTTAATCATAATATTCAAATATTACTTCCTTTTTTATTATACAATCAATCCTTACTTGAAAATATAGCTCATTTACTATGCAGCTATATAGATTTACATACTAGAATGCTTATATGGTCAGTTTTGGTTGTTGCGGACAAATATTTTTATTATATGAGTCAGTCTGAGGTATGAAAACTACTGAATTTTGTTTACGATTCAATATTTTGAATAAAAAAGGACATGCTGGCACTCTAAATTGATGCGAATAAAATTTTGTAATCATAATGTTCAAATATTGCTACCTATTTTTTTATACAATCAATCCTTACATGAAAATATAGCTCATTTACTCTTGGCTATATAGATTTACATAAGCAAATGCTTATATGGTCAGTTTTGGTTGTTGCGGACAAATAATTTTATTATATGAGTCAGTCTGAGGTATGAAAACTACTGAATTTTGTTTACGATTCAATATTTTGAATAAAAAAGGACATGCTGGCACTCTAAATTGATGCGAACAAAATTTTTTAGTCATAATATTCAAATATTGCTACCTATTTTCTTATACAATAAATCCTTACATGAAAATATAACTCATTTACTATGCGGCTATATAGATTTACATAATAAAATGCTTATATGGTAAGTTTTGGTTGTTGCGGACAAATAATTTTATTATATGAGTCAGTCTGAGGTATGAAAACTACTGAATTTTGTTTACAATTCAATATTTTAAATAAAAAAAGGACATTCTGGCACTCTAAATTGATGCGAACAAAATTTTTTAGTCATAATATTCAAATATTGCTACCTATTTTCTTATACAATCAATCCTTACATGAAAATATAACTCAGTTACTATGCGGCTATATAGATTTACATACTAGAATGTTTATATGGTCAGTTTTGGTTGTTGCAGACAAATAATTTTATTATATGAGTCAGTCTGAGGTATGAAAACTACTGAATTTTGTTTACGATTCAATATTTTAAATAAAAAAGGACATGCTGGCACTCTAAATTGACGGGAACAAAAATTTTTTAATCATAATATTCAAATATTACTTCCTTTTTTATTATACAATCAATCCTTACTTGAAAATATAGCTCATTTACTATGCAGCTATATAGATTTACATACTAGAATGCTTATATGGTCAGTTTTGGTTGTTGCGGACAAATATTTTTATTATATGAGTCAGTCTGAGGTATGAAAACTACTGAATTTTGTTTACGATTCAATATTTTGAATAAAAAAGGACATGCTGGCACTCTAAATTGATGCGAATTAAATTTTGTAATCATAATGTTCAAATATTGCTACCTATTTTTTTATACAATCAATCCTTACATGAAAATATAGCTCATTTACTCTTGGCTATATAGATTTACATAAGCAAATGCTTATATGGTCAGTTTTGGTTGTTGCGGACAAATAATTTTATTATATGAGTCAGTCTGAGGTATGAAAACTACTGAATTTTGTTTACGATTCAATATTTTGAATAAAAAAGGACATGCTGGCACTCTAAATTGATGCGAACAAAATTGTATAAGAAAATAGGTAGCAATATTTGAATATTATGACTAAAAAATTTTGTTCGCATCAATTTAGAGTGCCAGCATGTCCTTTTTTAATAAGTATGAAATATTGAATCGTAAACAAAATTCAGTAGTTTTCATACCTCAGACTGACTCATATAATAAAATAATTTGTCCGCAACAACCAAAACTGACCATATAAGCATTTGCTTATGTAAATCTATATAGCCGCATAGTAAATGAGCTATATTTTCATGTAAGGATTGATTGTATAAGAAAATAGGTAGCAATATTTGAATATTATGATTACAAAATTTTGTTCGCATCAACTTAGAGTGCCAGCATGTCCTTTTTTATTCAAAATATTGAAGCGTAAACAAAATTCAGTAGTTTTCATACCTCAGACTGACTCATATAATAAAAATATTTGTCCGCAACAACCAAAACTGACCATATAAGCATTCTAGTATGTAAATCTATATAGCCGCATAGTAAATGAGTTATATTTCCAAATAAGGATTGATTGTACATGTATAATAAAAAAGGTAGTAATATTTGAATATTATGATTAAAAAAAATTTGTTCGCATCAATTTAGAGTGCCAGCATGTCCTTTTTTTATTTAAAATATTGAATCGTAAACAAAATTCAGTAGTTTTCATACCTCAGACTGACTCATATAATAAAATTATTTGTCCGCAACAACCAAAACTGACCATATAAGCATTTTATTATGTAAATCTATATAGCCGCATAGTAAATGAGTTATATTTTCATGTAAGGATTGATTGTATAAGAAAATAGGTAGCAATATTTGAATATTATGACTAAAAAATTTTGTTCGCATCAATTTAGAGTGCCAGCATGTACTTTTTTTATTCAAAATATTGAATTGTTAACAAAATTCAGTAGTTTTCATACCTCAGACTGACTCATATAATAAAATTATTTGTCCGCAACAACCAAAACTTACCATATAAGCATTTTATTATGTAAATCTATATAGCCGAATAGTAAATGAGTTATATTTTCATGTAAGGATTTATTGTATAAGAAAATAGGTAGCAATATTTGAATATTATGACTAATAAATCCTTACATGAAAATATAACTCATTTACTATGCGGCTATATAGATTTACATAATTAAATGCTTATATGGTCAGTTTTGGTTGTTGCGGACAAATAATTTTATTATATGAGTCAGTCTGAGTTATGAAAACTACTGAATTTTGTTTACAATTCAATATTTTGAATAAAAAAAGGACATGCTGGCACTCTAAATTGATGCGAACAAAATTTTTTAGTCATAATATTCAAATATTGCTACCTATTTTCTTATACAATCAATCCTTACATGAAAATATAACTCATTTACTATGTGGCTATATAGATTTACATACTAGAATGCTTATATGGTCAGTTTTGGTTGTTGCGGACAAATAATTTTATTATATGAGTCAGTCTGAGGTATGAAAACTACTGAATTTTGTTTACGATTCAATATTTTAAATAAAAAAAGGACATGCTGGCACTCTAAATTGATGCTAACAAAATTTTTTAGTCATAATTTTCAAATATTGCTACCTATTTTATTATACAATCAATCCTTACATGAAAATATAACTCATTTACTATGCGGCTATATAGATTTACATACTAGAATGTTTATATGGTCAGTTTTGGTTGTTGCAGACAAACAATTTTATTATGTGAGTCAGTCTGAGGTATGAAAACTACTGAATTTGGTTTACGATTCAATATTTTGAATAAAAAAGGACATGCTGGCACTCTAAATTGATGTGAACAAACCTTTTTAGTCATAATATTCAAATATTGCTACATATTTTCTTATTCAATCAATCCTTACATGAAAATATAACTAATTTACTATGCAGCTATATAGATTTACATATTAAAATGCTTATATGGTCAGTTTTTGTTGTTGCGGACAAATTATTTTATTACATGAGTAAGTCTGAGGTATGAAAACTTCTGATTTTTTTTTACGCTTCAATATTTTGAATAAAAAAGTACATGCTGGCAATCTAAATTGATGCGAACATAATTTTTTAGTCATAATATTCAAATATTGCTACCTAATAATAATTATATATTACGAGTTAGTCTGGTGTATGAAAACTACTGAATTTTGTTTACTATTTAATATTTTAAATAAAAAGAGGTCATCGCCGTCAGGCTGGTACAAAAATTCCTGTCAATTGTTTTATATGGTCAATTATGGCATAAAAATATAACTGAATTACTTCTATATAGAATGAGATAACTTGTTAAGAGGTAAATATTGTCAGTTGTGGTGAATGATATCAAACAGTTTTGTTTTACGAGTCAGTCTGTCTAAGATGAGAAAACTGTTTGATTTTGGTGAGGATTAAATTACATGTATTTGAATAAACATACTTAAACTATTATTTGCGAAGAACAAGAAATTTACTATAATTATTGTTCAATTAAATACAAATGCGTGACATTTTTAAATAACTGTAATCGTCAATATGTCAAGCAGAAATGACCACTTGGTCAATTAATTTTGATGTTCCTTATCATTTCATATTTAAGGTCAGTGTATCCAAGTTACGATGACAATCTGCGTTAACGGGCGTTTACTACAAACAGTAAACGCGCGTTTACTTATTACAAAAATAGAAGACGCGCCTTTTTCCACGTTAACGCGGAGGTAAACGGAAAAGTAAACGCCCGTTTACTCTTTACAAAATTAGAAGACTCGCCGTTTTTGCGTTAACGCGGAGGTAAACGCGAAAGTTAACGCCCGTTTACTTTTAATGTCTACTGCAATTTCGGAGTTAACGCACAGTTAACGCGGCGTTTACATGAAGTGCACGCGAGTAAACGCCGCGTTAACTTTTTCGGCCCGTCTACATGTAATGCTTGGTCTGCACCCAACTGTACCCTATCACCTGGCTCAAAACTCTGTCCCTGGCATCTTTATCATACCATATTTTCATCTTGTTCTGTACATTTTTTTTAGTTTTTCTGAGAAATTTGACAAGCAGTATACAATTTTTCTTTAAATCTTGATACATAGTTTAAAAGATTCAAGCTAGTATGTTTAGTAAGCCACTTGTCCTTAATCAATTTTAACGGTCCCATTACAGTATGGCCAAATACCCACTCAAAGGGACTAAATCCAAGGGATGCTTGAACAGCCTGTCGGACTGCAAAAAGTAGAAAGTGAACTCCATCATCCCAGTCTCTGTCAAATTGAAGACAAAACGTTCTAATCATATTCTCCAATGTTTGATGAAAACGTTCTAAGGCACCTTGAGATTCTGGATGGTACGCACTTGATCTATACTGAGCAATCCCTAACTGGTACACGACTTACTGAAATAAACTTGACATGAAATTTGATCCCTGGTCGGATTATATCGACTTAGGAAGTCCTACTAACGTGAAAAATTTGATAAGAGCTTTGACAATAGTAGGTGTCTTGATATTTCTTAACGTAATAGCCTCAGGAAAGGTAGTAGACGTACACATGATAGTCAATAAATACGAATTTCCAGTCTTGGTCTTTGGTAAAGGTCCAACGCAATCCTATAGAACTCAGCTAAACGGTTCGTCAAAGGCTGGAATAGGCAGAAGTGGTGCTGTTGGTATTTTCTTGTTAGGCTGACCAACAACCTGGCATATATGGCACGAATTGCAGTATTCTCCGACATAATTTCGAAGTCTGGACCAGTAGAAATGCTGCAAGATTTTAAGGCAAGTCTTCCTTATACCTAAGTGTCAGGCCAAGGGGGTGTCATGGGCAAGACCAATAATATATTGCCTATAAACTCTAGGCACCACCACTTGGTATACCACTCCCCATTCCTCATCTGGGGTAGCATCAGGAGGCCTCCACTTCCTCATTAAAATGCCGTCTTGATTGTAAAAGTAATCGGCCACTTTGTCTGCTTCCTCCTGTGGTTGAGCCCTCTGGCTGAGCTGAAGAACCTCAGGGTCTTTATGATGTTCTTCAAATAAATTCTTTCGGTCTAATGAATGGCTGTTTACGTCTGGTCATGGCATAATAACATTCTTGTTATCACTAGGTGGTCTTATTATGGTCTTTTCTGAGCTGCCAGGACCTTCAATGTCAGCTAGGAAAGTTTTAGAAAGGTCCATGTAATCAAACTGGTCTTCTTTCCAATTCTCATCTTGTTGTTTTCTAGCCATCCCCCTAGTAACAACACAAGCTGGATATAATTCAGCATGATCTCCAGGTGATTTAAATTCCACCACCGGTTCACTGGTAACAATTGGTTCAGCAACCACTTTGTTCCTAGCTAGATCATTTCCTAGCAATAATGTTAAACCTTCAACAGGGAAATTAGTACGAAAACCCACAATAACTGGTCCAACAGAAGTCTTCTCGGACAAATGCAACACACTTTCTAACAATAAAGACTGAGAAGCTCCAGTGTCCTGTAGGCTGAGGAGTAGTATCATCAACAATAGAAACAAACCCATCAAACATAAAGGATTTATATACCTCTATGTAATCACAAAAACTGGACTTAAAAGCCTGAGTCGCAGGATATTCCAACGTACTGGTAATAAAAGGTGTTGTACAAGCACGGATCTTCGGCTTATTATCTCATTCATTCTTCTTCTGGAGTCTAAAACAATCAGCCATTAAGTGACCATTATTCATACAATAAGTACAAATCAGTGAATTCTCAAAAGTATCAAATTTTGGACTAGACATATTATAACTGGACTGACTCTTATTCTGTGCAACAGGCTTACTATCAGTACACTCAGTGCTTTGATTTTTTGTAATTTTCACTGGAAGTATTGAAATTTTGACCCTTGCAATTTCTTTTATATGAAAGAGAATAGTTATCTGAAATAACAGCTGCATCATGTATTGTCTCAAAAGTTTTGTCGTCTAAATGTGTTTTTAAGTCTTAATGAACACATTGTTTGAACTCTTCTAATAACATCAATTGTCTTAAGTTATCAAAATTGTTATCTGTTTTCTTTGACGTAAGCCATTTATCAAATAGATCTTCTTTTTCTCGATCAAATTCCAAATAGGTTTGTGAATCAAACTTTTTATATGATCTAAATTTCTGTCTATATGCTTCTGGTACTAGCTCATAAGCTTTAAAAACTTCCTGTTTTACCGTGTCATAATCGGAACTTTATCTGATGGAAGTGTGGAGTATATATCATTGGCCTTACCCTCAAAAACACTTTGTAGAATTGAAGTCCAACACGGCTTTGGCCAATTCAAAATACGTACAATTTTTTAAATCTGTAAAAAATATTTATCGACTGTTTTTTCACAAAACCTGGGAACCAAACGTATATTTTTTGCAGCATCAAGATAATCTGATCTCGACTGAACTTGAGTGTTGTTTTCTTCTTTGCCAATTTCGAATTTTCATTTTCTCCATCTCAATCCTTTCTCTCATTTCAAGTTCTGCCTGTTTTAATTTAAGTTCATCTTGTTTTTCCTTTGTTTCCTCCATCTTTCGCCTTTATCTCATTTCCAGTTCTTTTAATTTAAATTCATTTTCTTTTTTTTTTATCCTCTTACAACCTTTCCTTCATTTGCAGGTCTTTTAATTTAAGTTCATGTTCTAATTCAAGCTGTTTTAATCTAAAGGCGTCAACATTTTCGACCTTAAGCTCAAGAGCATCTTCACCTAAAATTTCTGCGTAAACTAATTTGTCTAATTCCAATTTTTTTATAATTTGTTTTTCATAGATAGTCTTAAATTTAATTTCAGATGTTTAGCAAGCAACACTAATTCGTCTTTCTTTAAATTAGCAAACACCTCCAGGTCTAGCGTTTTCAAAAAGTTAACGGCATCAAATGCCATTTTGTAGAATTTTGTTGGCTAGTTATAATAAAAAATACTAAAAAAATGTTTAAAAAATGTTTACGTTAGATCCCGGACGAGCCCCCGATTTCTGTTACGGTCAGAAATCACCTTTAAATTGTAGCTAACAAATGACACACATCGATAATAAAATTTAACAAGATTTATTTTACAATAGTTTACAAAAAGTATTAAACAAATATTACTGTCAACATATGAATGCAATCTTTTATCTTTATCTGTATCCGGAAATCTTTCGGAATCTTATCTTAATATTATGTTCACTACTAAGGTCACAATCCAGTATGATTTTGTTTGTAGAATAATAGTGTCAATCCATATGCTGTGAATACTAATGTCTATCGATGTCTAAGTCTAAGTCTGAGAGTTTAACTTTAGTGTCTGTATATATATAGTTATCACGGAAAGTTCTAACACACTCTAGAATGGAACGTCCTAGAAAGTTACAACGGAAGTTTCTAGTAAAATGTAGAAGTTTAAATAACGCATCTTTTCTTAGGATCATTCTGGAATCATTATGTAGGTCAAATGTAAAGATCCCATTATTCTGTGACTGTTCCAGTGATTTCTAAACTGCACAGTTCTAAGATTATTCTGTAAACAACTATCAGGCCACACAACACAAATCAGGCCAACATAAATAAATACAATAATTACAATATCATAACAATATAAGTTTATAGAGTAGATCTTAACATTTTCTCAATCACATTGTATTTAATTTTTTTTTGTCTTACATTGTAAACCGTTGTCGTTGTCCACATCCTGGGTAACATTGAATCATGTCCAGCAAAAATGTAGTGAAGTCAGCCATGCAACTTATTCGAAAATATTTAATTGACCTTTGTCGTTATTTATATTATACATTTCAATCATTTAAACTTGTTCGTAGGTCGTATTTCGTAGAAAGATCCATAGACAGATGGATAAGGTCAAAACCGCCCCATGACTAAATAATAGTTAAACGGAGTTAAGAGAACGACTATTTAACTTTCAGGGGAGGGGAGGTTATGATTTCTTTTATAAAAATTAATTCTGATCACAAAAGTATTCTGAATTCAACTCCGCCCATACCATATAGTGTTATGTTTTGACGAACAAAATAATTTGATTGATTGCGTCGGAACACTATTTTTTTTGGCATTCGCATGTAACGTAGTGAAGGAAAATTACATAATAAAAAATGAACATTTCCCTTATGAATATTGTAAAAGACCTAATGCATCTAGGTCTGTTCGATTAGAGGTTCTGAAATAAGCTGTTGAAATATCTAATTTTTGAAAGAGTTTACTCACTGTTTTCTAAAATCTTGTCTTTACAAATCTTTTTCATAATTACCGATAGATTAAAAACATCAAATATATATATAACAATAAGTTGCTGTGTAGAATATTCATTGGTCAGTGGTGAATGAGGTCTATATAGAGTTTTGATTGCATCGTTTATCAATTAATAAATCGGTATTTTGAAAATTTTGATTAATAAATGTAAATGTACCTCAATTAATCAGTAAAGCTATCATTTGGTGTTATTTTAAATTATTGAAAGAATAAATAATCAAAAAATGCTCTTTCATTAAATCGGTCCGTTTCCATTGCAATTTGTTAAACTGTTAATTGTATATATCATTCTGAGTATTGTTTAACAATCATTTAAAGTGACTCGTCTAATTCAGGGGATTAAGGCTTTTTGTGTACTTTTCATATATTTTTGACGGTTTGCAAAATAAAGGCAACAGTAGTTACCGCTGTTCGAAATTCATAAATCGAATGAGAAAAAAAACAATTTCGGGTTACAAACTAAAACTGAGGGAAAAGCATCAAAAATAAGAGGAGAACCACAACACATCAGAAAAACAACATGAAAATGTAACAAACACAGAAACGAACTATAATATAACAATGGCCATTTTCCTGACTTGGAACAGGACATTTTAAGAAAAAATGGCGGGTGTTAGTCTGTAAAAGTTCAATTATTATGTAAATATTGGCATTTAAAGACCTCCTCACAAAAAGGCCTATTCAAATCCTCTCGGGCTCGGGGATCTGAAATCTCTTTTTGTTCGGAGGTCATTTAATGTCAACATTAACTTATCATTGAGCTTTTACTATTATAAAAAAATGTTATTTTCAAATGTTGAAATTCAAAAACATGAATTTACCCCTTAAATTTATAAAAATATCCAAAGTTGTTATTTTAATACTACAAACATTATAATAAATAAATAGTTAAATGATGTACTGCCATTTGATCGGTCCGTTTCCAATGCAATTAGGTAACTGTCATGTGTCTATATCACTCTGAGTACTGTTTAACTATCATTTGTGTTGAATATATTTAGACTCATTCAATTCAGGGTATTAGACTTCTGCAAGTGGTTAATTTTTGTGTTCATTTCTTATGTCTTTGACGGTTTGAAAGTAAGTAAAAGTTCCATGATTAAGTTAGTATTGATATTTAAAGACCTCCTCACAAAAGGTAGCTCAAATCCCCCCCCCCCCCCCATTGAATTTTTACTATTTCGTATAGAATCATGCATTTATGATTAAAATCTAAATCAGTACACTTATAACATTCAATGGATGGTGTCAATAACAGTCAGAGAAAAACATGAGCTATGCAACGACATGATACATGTATAGACATATTGTAGAGTCACAAATGTGCATATGTATATAAGTATAGCCATGATAACTTTTAGTTTGTTTTATTTACTATGAATGACATTCTTTGAAAAAAAATGATTTATTAATTATTTGCTTAGACGCAAATGACGTTTAACAAAGTCCGAGTGGCAGATGCAAGCTCTTAAATTTGTTTGAATTGAGAAATATATACACTTTATGCAGTTTGCGTTGAATATTGCTACTTAGGTAAGGACAATTTGTAATTTCAAAATTGAAATCGTCTTGTTTGTCATAGATTTTGGAAATCCATATTTACATATTTGTGGCAAACTTTCCTTTCTTCTGGAACCAATTATTTATCAGCTTACAATGATTACAAAAGACCAGACGACTGTCGCACTGTTACCATGACACCAATATGTTGACGAAAAAGCCGGATACTGAAATCGTAAACCAATCTTATACGAAACTTACGGACTTATTTCCTATGGTATTTGGTGAATCAGATGATCTTCGTGGCCGATTTAACAAATGTTGATGCTACTGATACATTACATACCTTATTTACTTCAGATGGTTCAATGCTTGGATTTTCGAATAAAAATTGGACTATGTCAAGATGTCCACCTTTAGTAGCCGTGTGTAAAAGAGTGTCACCATCCTGAATAAAGTTGCAATAATCATAATAGTTAACTCAGGTATAAAAATAAACCACTATATATGAACAGTTTTAGTTTTTTTTTTAAATTAACCTTGGTCAACATCACGCTATACAATTTCCACTCGTTTTATAATCTTTTTTTTTAATTTCTTTGTTTCTTGATATAAACAATACAGTTTAGAAAATACAGTACGCATACAACTTTGTTTGGAGTGAAAATTAATTATAAATCAAGAAGATTATAGTTGTTGATTCAAGTCTTCTAAATGCTGCAAAAAAACAATTTGTTTAATTATATTGAAATGTCTAAATGTATAATTTAAATTGAAATGTCTAAATGTAAATTTCAAATTGCAATGTCTAAATGTATAATTTAAATTGAAATGTCTAAATGTATAATTTAAATTGTCCACATGCTGAATAAGTATAATATCATAAGTAACTTATAATTAAATATCTTCAGTATTTTCCGAATCAGAATTTGAGTCAGAATTTGTCTCTGTTTTTGTTAGTTTCATGTTTAACTTTTTATTTCGGTCGAAAAATCAACCTCACTAACTTATGAATCGGATATTAGACTTGATTTTTATGCCACTGAACGTTACGGTAACATCGATAAATTCAAATGAACCACTTTACCAAAACAGGATATCCTATGTAGTTGCAATAAACTAGTTTAAAAAAATAATCAGTTTCATACTTTTAAAATTACATGATATCAATAGTATTAAAAAATCTGTATAGCTGTATACTAGTATTAATGTAATCACATATAGACTTATTACTTCGAATAAATAGCTTAAACAGTAAAGCCAAGTCATATCGTTTTAATTTATTTATTAAGACCATTATTTTCCATGTCATTTCCATAACTCAAAAGAGGTAAGAGATAGAAAGAAACTTAAATAGCAAAAATGTTCAGCATAATAAGATCTACAAAGTTAGTCAAGGTCAGAGGTCAAAGTCCGTAGCATCGACATAAAACACCTTAGCAACCATATACTTTTGAATTTAGAAGGCTATGAATAATATGAATATGAAATTTTTAATACTTGAAATGACATTTTTGTCCCAAGCAACGACATATAAGTCCTTAGCAATCACTTACTGTTTTAACTTTAGTGACTATGAATAGCACATAAGACATTTTTAATATTGGTAGTAATATGTTCATCCTTAGGAATTATTTTTGTCCATAGCAACGACTTATTATGAACATAAAAGTCCTTAGCAACCATATACGTTGAACTAAGGAGGCTATCAATAAAACAAAAAAGGAAAGACCTTTCAATTGTTCATGAACAATTGACTTTTTAATATTTACTATTCTAAGTTTGTTGTAATCGAAATATAGAATATCTGTCACGTACATTGTATACGGACTGGTGTTGTTTTCAAATCTAAACATATTCTAAACATATGAAAGTTATAAATTGCCAATGACAATGTAAAAATAGGAAGAAGCAATATACATCTAATTGTCAATTAGACAAGTCCCGACTAGAGACCAATGAGATAGAGGTTACAACTAAAGGTCATCGTACGGCCTTCAACAATGCACAAAACCAATACCAAATTAACAGCTACTATATGTATATCATTTAACAATCTATTTTAAATTTTTAGTAAATAATGAACGCAAAACTGAAAAAAAATTTCATCCAGGTAAACATTATTGCTGAGTTACGCATAACGAAACTGTATTTGATGAATATGTGATCATAGATTAATACTATGACGTCAAAATTTAAACAGTAGGGTAGAACTCATAAGAATATCATTTCCGTAACATAAAACCAAACGCCGTGATAAATATCATAACCGTATACTATGTGTAATAAGTTCTTATAAACTTTTCCTATATGATTTTTCTAATGTTAATAATTCCCAAAGGTACCAGGAGTATAATTTAATACGCCAGACGCGCGTTTCGTCTACATAAGACTCACCAGTGACGCTCAGATCAAAACAGTTACAAAGCCAAACAAGTACAAAGTTGAAGAGCATTGAAGTCCCAAAAAATCCAAATACTGCTATGGTAATCTATGACTGGGATAAGAAAATCCTCAGTTTTGAAAACAGGAAATTTATAAAAATGACCACATAATTGATATTCATGTCAAGACGGAAGTGCTAACTACTGGGCTGGTGATATCCTCGGGGCCGAAACGTTCACCAGCAGTGGCATCGGCCCAGTGGTGTAAATAGTCATCAAAGGTACTTAATATTAGAACATCGATTCGTTAAATGAAATAGATTGAGAAGTTCTTTTTCTATAAATGTAAAAATAAGGAGATGTGGAATTATTGCATTGGAGATAACGATCCCAAGATTTAATATCTGTCACCTTCTGCAAATGAGAAAAACAACATTAAGTATACAAACGGAATATAGAGATTTATTATTCCAATATCTTATCTAATATAGTATGTAACTAAATATTTCGATATTAAAACAGTTCAGCTATCTAAATGATGTTGTTTAGTCAAATTTGAAATTATTGATTTAAAAGAAAAAAAAATTGAAGGCGGCAGTTGCTAAACATCGAATGGCACTATTCCATAACGATTTGATATACTTTTTCTTCCTTTTATTCCGAATGGATTTTTTACAGGGGAGGCTAGGGTGATGTCCGTGTGGTATACCCTCGCTAAAAACGATAGCTTCTGCAGTTTTCTTTGTAGAGTTATTTATTTTGTTGAGTGGCCGTAAGTTACTGAATCTGATACTCGAAAAACTATTAACATTTGACGGAGAGGACAGTATTTGCTAACTCCGTGTCTGGATTGGAAATACAGCAGGATTTCTAAATAGAAAATCTAATAAGTGGTTAAATATACACCTGTAATTCGAAAAAAAAAATAAAAGCTGAAAATTATGGATAGAATCTTTGTTCATGAATGGGAAATCATTGTTTATTATTTTTTTGCATTTGAAATATGAAACGAAACAAAACAAATAAAGGGGTCTTTATTAACTAATTGATTTTATTCCGTTCCTTAAAAATCCCTTTTTCTCAGCTCAGGATGAATTAACCGGCTAAACGAATGTGTCGGCATTGTGTTTATTTTGATACAATATATCTTCCTCCGTTGAAGGTTATGAATTTTAAAAAGGTGTGTATAAATCGTTAAAACAACATAACGTTAACATTTATGACAAACATTTAATACAAAAATTTATGAAAAACGCTACAATTTTTCTTTTATGCAACTTTCCATTTCTGTGTATCAACATACCAGCGGCACAGACATATGGAGTATATGTGTCTCATTTGATACGTTACTGTAAAGCTAGCTCAAAGTACGTTGATTTTGTTGAACGATGAGAACTGAACAAAGAAATAACAAGACATGTGCCGTATACGGTGCAGGAAATGCTTACCCTTCTAAAGCACCTGATTTCGCTCCAAGTTTTAGTGGAGTTCGTGTTGTTCCTCATTTTTTATAAATAACTGTTGATGTAAATGTCCTTTGGTTTTGTCAGTATTTGTTTACTCCTTGGTTTTGATTGTTATTGTCTTATTGTAATGAGTGCCTATGCTAAATTCAAAAGGGTTTAAAATCCTGTTCAGAACTACATTGCATACCTGATTTTGTTCATTTGGATCAATATACGTCCTGGTCATGACATATTGGACTATATTTAAACATCCATATCTAACGGCTACGTGTAAAAGAGTATCACCATTATACTGAAATGAAAAGGTTGCAATATTCATAGTATCATACCAAGGTAAATAAATGAACGACTTTGTTTTTAGATAATTTCACATAAGAATTACCACTTACCTTATATTTATAAAAAGTAAAATAACAAAAAAACGAACTCCAAGGAAAATTAAGACGGCATTTCTTTATCAAATAGCAAAATCTAAAGTCCAAACACATCAAACGAATGAAAAACGACTGTTATGTTTGTGACTTGGTACAAGCATTTCCTTGTTTAGATAATTGCGAATTTACACTAGTTTAATCGCCAGCTAAACCTCTCACTTGTATGAAAATCGCCTGAAAAAATCCTTTAAATTGACAATGTGTGAACAAAACAAACAGACACATTATAGGTAACAATGTAAATGAATTGGTATAAAGCAAATAACAGTGTGTTACAATCTTAAACATTATAACTCTAACATATATGTCAACAAATATAGATAAAATGGTTTTTAGTCAAAGCACATAAGCAAAACTCAGAAAAAAATAAAGAAAAATCACTATAGCACAACACAATACAGACAAAATTGCGGGATGTATAAGTTCCAAGCAACGCCTAAAGGATATTACCAAAATGGACTAAATAGTAAAGATTAAAAATATATAAAAAACAAATAAAAGACCATTATAATGTGTGATTAAGATTATAAACAACGGCAGTACTATAATCTATACTTCAAGACCGTCATATAATATTTATGAAGTTGAAACGGAATATCAATCAACAAGGTCTTGGTATCTTTCGATGAATTTTGTTAGAAAAAGGACGACACGTTAGACATTGGTGACGTTCCATCAATTATGAGAGCAGCTGCAAGCTCCTGAATACCGAATAAATTTGGAAATGCATATCAAATATGCTGCTGAAACTGGTGTATTGCTTCTAATTACATATGGGAAGATGTGGTACGAGTGCAATTGAGACCACTCTCCGTCCAAGTAACAATTTGTCAGAGTAGACTTCATGTATGTTAGGTAAAGGTACGGCCTTTAACTCGAACAGCAAGCTTTTAGGTGCCCAAAAGAATCACTAATATAAAACCATTTAAACGGGAAAACCAACGGTCTAATCTATATAAAAACGAGAAATCAGAAAAACTTATGAACCACATAAACAGACAAAAACCATTGAACATCAGACTCCTAGTGTATTTATTTCTGATGCAAAGACCATATGCGTGAATCATTATTATTCACCTGAAAAGCTTACAATTCTACATCGGCTAGAGGTAAAGTGGGGTTGAGATCGCACAAAATATATTTTACCCGTTACAGTTTTGTCCCTGTCCCAAGTCAGGAGTTTCAGGCCTATGCAAGTCTTGTATCTTTTTTATTTATTTGGTTCATTTGTTTCGGAGTTTAATATGACGTCCATTTTCACAGAACACGAACACAATTTTGTTTAGTGGGCAGCTAAAACTGGCCTCGTGTTGCGAATTTTCATGCAATGTTGAAAACCCATTTGTAGACTTTGACAGTTTATTGCTCTTTGGTGGGTTTGTTGACTCTTAGACGCATTCCCAGTTGTGTATTCATGGAAAAGACCTACCGGAAGAGACAAATAAAAGATCATATTTTTATCATTTATTTTGAGGTGATGATCACCATAAGAAATTATTTGATCGTAAAGTAATTAGCGTTAACAATCAACATTTTCTGGATGTATAGGTCGAATTTACATTGTATTTAGTAGAACATGAGTGTCAGAAGATATCATATCGAGCTTCAAATTTTTATATACAGTGTGGAACTGTTTTTAGGAATATTTATATGGTCCAATAATATCTAATATGTCCGGTAATATCTTAACATGTCTGGTAATATCTTAAGATGTCCGTTTAGTTTCTTTGGTCTGCGTTAATGGTTTGTGCTTTTACACTTTAGTTCATCTCATAATTATGTAGTTACTGAAAGAAGACATAACTTAAGCTGTACAAAATATGATGGACAAAAAGACAAGATAGTCAACTGTTAATTCTTTCAATTTTTTATTCTGAAATACTGTTTGAATGTATTTGCAAAATTTCATGCATACTAGGTTTGATTGCTGTTTCGGGCGATTTAACAAACAAGCCATCCAACTCAACAAAGATGTGTAATCCTTATAAAACTAAAAACGTTACCTTATTTTTTTGGCTGGCATCTATATCAGATCTTTCCAATAATAATTTCACTATTTCGAGGTCACGTCTTCTAATAGCTATGTCTAAACCAGTGTTGCCGTCCTAAAAAAATACAGGATATGTTTTGTCCACATTTTAATTCAAGCTAAATCACAAATGCAATTAATTTAAATATGATGTGGAAATACAGATAGTTTTAGTATACAGGTGTGGTATAGAATATACAGTTATCTTGACTCCAATTTAACGATAGAACAATCAAACATTTCTAAGATGGTGTCCGATGTAGAGTTAATGAGAAAAAAATAGTCTTACAAGATTGAGTGAATTAAGAAGATGATATAACAAAAAAAAATAGTTTTTAAAAATGAATAATGATAAATTAAATGCTTTTTTTTCATTTAATTTTCTGATTACGAATGACGTATTGACGAACTGTAATCAAGACATAGAAGTGGGAGCTTTAAACAACAGTTTATCCAATATTTTTCGTCGGAAAATTACTGTACTTAGTCATGATTTTGACATTTGTTTTCCATTCGTGCCGTTAGCATGGTTAGTTGAAAAAGTCAAAGGTTTAATTTTATAATGTTTATGACAATGTCATTTTGATTCATCCTTGGATATCGGTATTTAAATTTTATTTTTTTGTTTTCAACCATTTAAATTTGTGCCAAAAGTAAGATAAAATGAGCCTGAAACGGTGGCTCGCGGGTACAAAAATTTCAGCAAAAAATTAAACGTTTGTTTTTTTATTACAGATTTTATTGATTACGCTACTAGTTATAACTTTAGGATATGGCACAAAAATCAACCAAACCAATCGGTTCGGTTTAGCCCCAGAGGACTTTAAAAGCTGTAAATAAACAAAATAATTGTAAAATTTAAGTGATTTCTGTAATTTTGTTCTTTTTTTATTTCGATATTACCTCTATTTCACCTATTAGTTAAACAGAAAAAAAGGACATCAATAAAAATGTGTGCTTCTTTCGGAGGCAGATTGTGAGCTTGAACAATGAACAATGACCCCATTTTTTATCTCATTTTTCTATTAAGTATATGATAAAGTTTATTTACAGAAAAATATAGCGAAATCCTAAATTAAAAAAATGGTTTATACCCGCGTGTCCCCTTAAACATGTTAAAATAAGTTTTGGTAAAATTTGTTGATTTTTATCAGACTTGTTTTATTATAAGAAATTGTAAATTTGTCTATGTTTTTCTAGAGTTTTAAAATTTCCACTGTTTTATTTTTATTTTTTTTCATTTCAAGAAGCATTCAATTTCATATCATGGTTATTTAATTTTTTTAGTATTCCAACGATCAGTTTTTGAAATTTAAAACATTCCGTTTATGTCTTTTTGGCGATACCATCACATCTTCAGTCTTCAAATTATCGTTATGCAGACTTTAATTAGATAAGTGATGGCTGTACTTACATTTGTTGATGAATGTGAAATCATTACAAATTTAGATAATCAATTTAATACGAAGTAACACAAAAAAAAAGTTGACTATACGTATACTTTTTTTTTCTTCTTTTTTTTTTACTAAATTACGCTTTTTTTTCCTTTTAAAATGAATATTTTTTAAAAAGATGTATATTGATTGTATAAGCAACATTTCTTTGACATAGGTACTGATGGTATTCGGACATGTCAGAGCTAATTAATTTTGAAAAGATTGAAAATCCTGTTAAGAACTAAACTCGTACCCGATCTGCAATTTTTGTATCTATCTCTGTTTGTTCCAAAAAAAATTGTACCATATCAGGTTGTCCACCTCTAATAGCTGAGTGAAAGATAGTGTTACCATACTGAAATAAAAAGTTTGTAATGTTCGTACGTTTTCATTTCATTACGTTTGGAAGTGTACAAATTTGTAAATATATACCGTCTTATTTAGTAAAGGTGATTTACCACATGATACATTATTTGCCATAGTATGGCTATGTCTGTCTGTCTGTCTGTGTCATTGTCGTTTCTCCCCCGTCGTTTACGTTACAATTTTGTTATCAAATGGATTGGTATAAATCTATTATTAGGAAGGATGTGTGTTTTTATTTAATTAAGAATGGAATTTATCAAAGTATGTTTACAAGTAGTCATCTGTGGATGTATAATAGTACTCAGATAATTTTATGTGAATGGATAATTGCAAAAGGAATCAAATATTTATTTGTCTAAATCACGTATCTGAAATTATATTGAATTAAAATGAATGAACGTGTTCTTTTGAGAGATAAATTTATTTCGGAGGTGCTGGACCAAAAGTCTCAATGTATACGGGAAAAGGATTAAGTTTGACTGTGTGTTCACCTCAACACCTAGGACGGTTGAAGCGCAAAGAGAAATCCAGCGTTCAACTAATGAGTATGAAACTCTTCATGAAGAAATTCCGACCCCAAAAAGATCATCAAGTAAATCTCTGTTTCAACCTGCTCGTAATCAAGGATCGCATTTACCTAAACGTATCGGATCTGAAGAAGCCAGATGTTCAACCCTCTAAATATGATGTTTCTGTTTCTTGGGATGATAATGAAATTCAGTTTGAAATGATATCTGATTTTGAGTTGGAAGGGGCAAAGTGTTTTAGCCGATGTTGATCTGATAAAGCGTAAAGATTATGGATCAATATGTACAGCACTTAATAGTAGGTTTGGTATTGAAAACATGTGAAACTAAAATGTATATCATAATATGTTTGAGTTTACCTATTATGTCTGTTTGTTTTGTTCACAAATTGTAGTCAAAGGATTGTGCCTGATGTTCATATGATGAAATCATAATCTTTCAGTCAGTTTTTTTGAAGTCTGGAGCTGGCATGTCAGTTAACTGCTAGTAGTCTGTTGTAGTTTATGTATTATTGTCATTTTGTTTATTTTCTTTGGTTACATCTTCTGACATCAGACTCGGACTTCTCTTGAACTGAATTTTAATGTGCGTATTGTTATGCGTTTACTTTTCTACATTGGCTAGAGGTATAGGGGGAGGGTTGAGATCTCACAAACATGTTTAACCCCGCCGCATTTTTGCGCCTGTCCCAAGTCAGGAACCTCTGGTCTTTGTTAGTCTTGTATTATTTTAATTTTAGTTTTTTGTGTACAATTTGGAAATTAGTATGGCGTTCATTATCACTGAACTAGTATATATTTGTTTAGGGGCCAGCTGAAGGACGCCTCCGGGTGCGGGAATTTCTCGTTACATTGAAGACCTGTTGGTGACCTTCTTCTGTAGTTTTTTTTCTACGGTCGGGTTGTTGTCTCTTTGACACATTCCCCATTTCCATTATCAATTTTAATATAATGGAATTTGATGCAAATGTCATACAAGTGAAAGGTTTAGCTAGCTTTAAAACTAGATTTTATCCACCCTTTTCTACATAGGAATATCCCTGCACCAAGATAGGAATATGACAGTTGTTTTCCATTCGTTTGATGTTTTTTGCCTACTGTTAAGGGACTTTTCGTTTTGAGTTTTCCTTGGACTGTGGTATTTGTATTGTTTCACTTTTTATCATGAAAGCTAGTGGTTTAGGATAACTATAAAATGAATCTGCTAACACACTTACATGATGCTGTTACAGCTGGACATTTTGGGAGATAACAAAACTTTAGGCCGAATAAGAAAATGATTTTATTGGCCAGGCGTTGGGGGAAATGTTAAAGAATGTTGCCGTCTATGTCATCAATGTGGTTCACGTAAAAGACATTCAAAATCATTAAAGGTGCCAATAAAAAAACTAATAGTGTAGGTGTTGTGAGTGAGAGAGTGTCTACGGACATTATGGGACCATTACCGCTCTCTGAACGTAATGACAGATATGTTCTAGTTATTCAGGACTTTTTTTCGAAATGGGTAGAGACATACGCGTTACCCGACCAGAAGAAGTGGATTAATCGAGAACCACTAAAATTCATCCAGTTTGGGTGCGAAATTGAACCTTATTGGCTATAGCTACTAGAAAGGACTAATTATTTCATTATTCTCATAAAAAATATACTAGGCTTTTCATATAATTATCTGTAAATAATGCCCCGTTAATGCAGTTTGAGCAGAAAAACAAGTTTATAATCGAATTTTTCAATTTTTGGTACACCAAAATACTATACTATAATATATACACTGTTATTCTAAATGTTTGTATAATCATGTTAAATTTCTGTTTTATTCATTGTATATGTATAAAATAAAAATATGGTAATAAAAATAATGCATTTGTCAAACCATATCGTCGCTGGGCTTCAAAAATGTTGTAAATTACAAATTTTTCAAGAAAAAAATATCTCGCAAACAGGCTTTGAAAATTTAGACAAAATGCATGTTTCCAAAATGTCGTATGTGAACTTGAACATTTTTGCAAATAGCAGTGAAAAAAAAACTTTGACATTTCTGGATTAACTGAGAACTTAAACTATTTTCACAGAAATAATGAAATGTACAACTATTTCATTCCCGAAGTCACTATACAACGATTTTCAAGTTTTCATACAACATTTTGGAAGCAAACTTTACAAACAACTGACATTGGCAATTTTATAATATGTCTTATTTCAAACGTTTGATTGGTCGAACTGTATGCTTTTTTGTAATACAATGTACCAAAGATTTGCTCCCGCCCAGACCAAGGTATTTTAGGCAAAAACTCATATACGACATTTTAGAGGCCCAGCGACAATACGGAGGTTATATTAAATAAGAGACGTATAAAAATGTTATTAAATGCATTATAAAAAAAAACATTTATATAGGAAATATAGTAACAACATTTGTTAAGGTGCATCAATCCCCACTTTGGTTACAGTCCCCTCTTAAATGTATTGTATGCTAAACATTTGTTTTTTAAAGGTAATTAACATTATTTGCCATGGTTTAAACTCAAACTACGGAATGTTAAAACGAAAGGCACCGGATATGTCAGGTGTTGTTTATATTTTGAAGTACTTTCTAACATTTTCCTTTATTTCGACAGAGACGAATAAATTATGTCTCTAATTTTGGTTATACATCAGCTATATTAGATAACATCAAAATGACGAATGCAGAAATACCGTTTCGTTTTATCGAGATAACGATATATTTCTATCGAGAACACGATATATTTAACCGAGATAACGATATAATAATCCGAGATCTCGAAATAATAATTTCGTTTTATCGAGATAACGATATATTTTGAGCAGGGGTTCGTGTTGTTTATTCTTTAGTTTTCTATGTTGTGTCATGTGTACTATTGTTTTTCTGTTTGTCTTTTTCATTTTTAGCCATGGCGTTGTCAGTTTGTTTTAGATTTATGAGTTTGACTGTCCCTTTGGTATCTTTCGTCCCTCTTTTAATCGAGATCTCGGAAAAACGGTAATGTTTTATCGTGATCTCGTATTAAAAAAAAAACTGATTTTTTGGTGTGTTCCCTGTCGCCTTCTGTAGCTTTACCAAATTTTTTTTTTTGAGAATCATATTTTAAAAATATTTGTTTTCTTACAAACCAAGAGTTTTGACCAATTCATTGTTTGGGGGAAAAAGAAGAATTATTTACACACTTATTTAAACCCGAAAAAATAGTACTAAGAGTTATTTTTACCAGTCATTGTGTAATTCATATGTTATTCTCCATCCTGAGTGACCACATATACTGGTGTATTATACATACTAAATTAAGTCCTGGTATCTATGATGAGTTTATTTACAACCACTGGGTCGATGCCACTGCTGGTGGAGATTTATTTCCTCGAGGGTATCACAAGCCCAGAAGTCAGCACTTTTTGTGCTGACATGAATTATCATTGATATGGTTATATTTATAAATTTACTGTTTACACATTTTTGAATCTTTTTTAAAATACTAAGGCTTTCTACCTCAGGCATAGATTACCTTAGCTGTATTTGGCAAAACTGTTAGGAATTTTGGTCCTCAATGCTCTACAACTTCGTACTTGATTTTGCCCTTTCTACTTTTTTGGATTCGAGCGTCACTGATGAGTCTTTCGTAGACGAAACGCGCGTATGGCGTATATACTAAATTTAGTCCTGGTATCTTTGATGAGTTTATTTATATGAACTGAGTTATATTTCTTATTTTGTGACACCCCACACTGATTCTATCCGAAAATACAGTTAAGATATAATTATAAAAAGTGCTGGAATTTTTTAATCGACAATATATTTTTATTGAGTTTGGAAGATTGATTTTTCAACAAACAGTCGGTATTCCAGAGGATATTCATTGTGCATCCCTCCTGACCAACTTATCTTTGTACTAGTATGAAGCAGAATTCATTCAAATCCCTCTAAAAGACAAAATGAAAAAGCACCTTGCAAAGTTCTTTAATTTTAATTTCAAATATATTGTTGATGTCCTATCCCTGAATAGCAAATGTTTCAGTCATTACCCAGCTAGATTAAGGATACTACTGATACAAGAGGGACTGCTTCATACCTTGATCTTTTTTTGCACAATATTGACACTTCACACTAACATATGTGCAAACGGGATGATTTCAACTTCCCAATTATCAATTTCCCATTTCTCAGCAGTAACATATCCTCTGCTTCGTCGTTTGGTGTGTACATATCTCAATTGATACGTTATGCTTGTGCATGTTCACACTATACTGACGTCATATACATCAGTGTGTTCCTTACGCAGAAACTGATCCAACCGAGTTTTGAGGATGACAAATTAAAAATGACACTCCGTAAATTTTATAGACACCATAGCGAATTGGTTTATCTAAACGGTGTTTCTGTGTCTAAATTAACTTTAGACATTTTGACCACGTCTTAGATTGTGGTTGGATCGAGGCTTCGGTGGGCGAGTGGTCAAAGTAGTTACAACTATAAAAACTAGCCAGCCGAAACTGATGTATTGAGTTCGAACCCCACCCGTGCGGGTGCACTCGACTTCAATCTCAAGTAACTAGGAATGTCAGATTTCCTATCGAAGGTCGGTGCTTTCTCCAGCTTCCGACATCAATAAAAACTTGTACAAAATTGTACATCCAACATTCATGTATCTACTTTTGCTGTTTTTGTTAAGGTTTCGGTTGAACAATGTGTTATTTCGTATCGTTTGTTTTCCGAATAATTAGAAAAATTGTCTTTCAATACCATCCTTGTCATCTTTACGAAGATTAATGTTATACTTAATGTGAACATGCATTGATGTGCGGCGTGTCTCGGTGTTATGTACAACCAACATCAATGGATTTATTTTGATGTTTTTGTTTGGTAATGGTTATACATTTGCCTTCCCATACTATCATTGTTTGGGAAAATATTGTGAATATAGTTTTATAAAGTTTGATATTGCATGATAGTTGCGAAAGCGCGTCACAGTGTTGATATCCTGTGGTGTTTTTCGTTGGTGAAATATGTTCGTTGTTGTTCTGTGATTCGCATGTCGTGTCGACTTTTATTCTATTTGTTTGTTTTGTGCGTTTTTCTGTTATTAATATTCTTGCGTGTGTTTGTGCTGTATTTCTGTCACGAAGTGTTTTAGCGATCTTTTTAACATTGTCATAAAATGGGAGGTTTGGTATGCCATGACACCAGGTTCAACCCACCATTTTTTCTTAAATTGCCCTGTACCAATTCAGAAATATAACAGTTGTTTTCAAATAGCTCGTTTCTATGTGTGTTGGCGTTTGTTTTTGTTGAATTTCGATGTTCCTGTTGTTCCTTTGTTTTCCTGTTATAGTTGATGTGTTTCCATTAGTTTTGGTTTGTTTTCCAGATTTGTTTTATTTCAATAGATTTGTGACATTTGAACTCCGGTATACTACTGTTGTCTTTATTGATGATACAAACATGTCACTTTCATTATTATTATTATTAATAGTACAAATATGGCCGGTGTTGATTGAGACTGCCAAATAGTTCTCAAAAATAGAGGCAAAATATACCAAAGGTACATTCGAACTCATAAAACAAAAACAACTGACGGTGAAAAACCATTCATAGATATCAAAACTACTGATTTCAAGTGTCGTTTCAGTATCTTTAATACAAACAAAAATTCTGTTTGCTGCTGTTTTTGTACCATTAAGCCACCATGAGATATCAAATTATTATAAATAATGCTGTTTTATTTATTTTTTTAAAGATGAAATGTTGCACCTTGAATTACAGCGGTAATACTTTTTACAAGTTGATTGATTTTGATTAGAGTAGTTTAATTATAAAAAAAAAACAATAAATTGATTATTTTAGAAGGCCTTTGATTCTATATTATGAGACACTATATTCTCATATTTTATATCTGTAGTAAAATGTTCAATTGGGATGAATTGAATCAACTGCGTTCAGTGGTTGTTTTAACAATATCACGCCTGTAATCATTCCGGGTTGCTATTTCCAGACTGTATTCAAATAGTTTGTGGCTGCTGTTTATGCATTTTTTCACAAATGAACAGTCATTCTAAAATGTAATTTAAATACAAACAAAACATAGACAATGGACTTAATTTATTAATTTTCTGTGGTTTTTCAATCAATCCCCCAACGACCCCCACCCCACCCCATTGAAAGCTTAGTGTAAATGCGCAGATGATACGTATGTCTTTAAATTATGTTTGATTCGCTACATATCACTTTCTCCGAAAGTTCACAATGGAGATATAAGTTCAACAATCCTATTAAGATCTACATTATGTACCTGATTTTTTTTATTTGGATCTGTCTCTGTTTTTTTCAATAATAGTTTGACTATGTTGAGATGTCCACTTTCAGCAGCTGAGTGTAATGGAGTGTTGCCATACTGAAATTAAACGGTTGCAATGTTCATAGTTTCTGATGAAAGTACAATATTTAACGATTTAATAGAAATAATTACATTGAGAAACCTAAGCTATGTAAGCTAACATTACGTAAATTTAATTTTTGAATACAGAGATCTTTTGTGTGCATCACAATTCCTATTAAACTGTATCTTAGCATTAATTAAATAACTTTTTTTCATAAAACAGACTCATTGCGAGGTTTGTTTGACTCCCATCTTAATCAACACAGGTTTGTTCTTTGACGGTCGTAGTTAGGAAGTTCTCGCCATTAACTCTAGATTCCTTCACAAGCAAGAATCGGCCGCCATTGTTCAGCCATTGGCACACATATTGTGGTGTTAAGCACCAACAACAAGCAGACAAACAATCAATTCGTTGTATCATAATCACATGATTTCAAATTATGTCAAAATGGACAGGTGTCAAGATAGATGTCGAAGTGCATACGTGATTAAATGTGAAAAAGTGTATATCAAAGAAAGAGATTATCTTGTATCAAATTCAATGGTTGTCGTTGCCTATGTCTGTAAAATTTGTTTTTCGCAATTTGCATTGTTATAAAATAGACTAATAGGTTTTTTTTCTTCATTTTGACATTCTATAGCCTGTTATATGTTACTTTACGAAATGGGTTTTGATCATTGTTGAGGCTGTATTGTGGCCTATTTTTGCTTTCATACACGGAATGCAAGGTACGTTGTTCATGTTGTATAATTGTAACCTTAGTAATCACACCAAAGTGATTGGCATACCCTATCTGTCTTGATTAGGTATATTTTTGTTCGTTCTTATTACAATTGGACTAATTCTAGTCATCTTTTTTTCACCAGTTATATGTTAAACAAGATTCCCGTCAGAAGATATAAAGATTGAAATCTTCACAGTTCTTATGCATAATCTTTGAAATGAACTAATCTAAATGATATACTGTCGTGGTCACGGTAACCCAATTTTTTAAATGAATATCTTGTTAGTATACACCTCGCCCAAAGTTTAGCAACACGTAATAATTTTCCAGAATCGTTTTTTTCCTGAATTCATAACTTATCGAATTATTGATACAATGAACTGAATCTGTGTTTTTATAAGTAAACATATAGAAAAATGTCAAAATGTGGCACATCGATATCTCGGATGATTTTATCGCGATATTTTTAACCCGTTATAGTCCTATCCACACCATAAACGTCAATTTTTCAGTCGAATACAAAGCATCCCTAAACTGTTAAACCCCCACAACCAAACGCTGTAGTTACAAGGATGCGATGTTTCTTGTATTTTGTATTTCGAAGACCCCATATGCGCATGTGCCCATCAAAATGATGTAGGAGGAATCTGCACTCGTCCGACCAATGAACCTGACGCCATTGTCTAAAAGTCCAATTGCGGTGATCACGTGACCATTGATGTCGAGCATGGCGATGCCTACGAGTCAGCAATTGTTATTTGGCTGGTGTACAGGCACGTATATTGGCACAATTTAGTCTGCGGTTAACAGTAACATTTCATTTCATTGCACTTAACTTGGAAGGAGAAAACGTGTATGTAGCTTTCGTAAACCCGTTTTTTAATGTACCTAGGAATAAAATTCAGACCTGAATTTTTACCAGTCGCTTAACAATAGATTAACAAAATATATGGAAACAAAGCAGTATCAAATTTAATTGTTGAAAAAAAATTAGAAGCAAAAACATTTAGGTGTTGCTTAACTTTTGGCGAAGTGTTTATAAAGCGTAAAACTATATTGAAATCAGACTATTCAATGTTTCAAACAAAATCCTTCCAAAAATAGGAAGGGGGGGGGGGGCAGGAAAGAGTACTGAAAACAGTTTGATTCTTTGCACATTTTAACAATGGTAATGTATGTAAACTTATGTATGTAAACTTAGTGATAAAGTAAGAGACTTCAAAGAGTTAAATTTTGATATATTATCAGTGGTTGGGCGTGTGAATTCAGAAAGGAATATCGATCACTATATATGAATCTAGCATTTAAAAAAAAATTAATAAATTACCTGGTCAGATGGTTTGTCAACAGAATTTACATCTTTTGTTTTCAAGCATTTTGTTATTGGTCACCTTTATTTTAGAGGCCTATATATGCTGTATGCAACATAGTTTCTGAATTCGTTGATTTTTTAAAATTAAAACAGAGCATAACATTATAATCAGTATTTTCCGGTTCTTTTAAAGCTCACTTAACGGTGAGATTCTGCTCATTGTCGAACTTCATACTGTTAACTATAATTTCATACATCTAAATCATTTGGTCTCTAGTAGATAGTTTCTCATTGACAACCAAACCAAACTTTCTTACTTTTAAAAGATTGACCATCCTTGTGGTAACAACATTCCATACCCAATTTTCTTTAATTGAATCTACGTCTGGTCTTTCTAATAACAATCGGACTATGTCAAAATGTCCATATGTTACAGCTGAGTGTAAGGGAGTGTGACCATTCTGAAATGAAAAGTGAAAAGGTTAAAATAATCGCAGCAGTTTACGAAGGTGTAAAATTGTATGACCTTTAACCATTAGCCATCAATACGATAAATTAATTGATATACTGAGAAACCGTTTAAAGGAATCACAATTCCATTGAAACAATGAATTTGCAGTAAGATACTAACTACTGTACAAAAAAAACATGATTATGGCGAGTTGTGTTTGACTTCTATCTCAATTGACAAAGCTTGCAATGTTTTTACAGTTCGTTCTTACCCGCTCCTCAAAAAACAAAAATGGTCACCATAATCGAATCAATAGCACTAAACATAGTGTTACACACCAACAAAAAAAAAACAATAATGAAATAATAAGATGGTTTATTCTTATATTTTTATAACCGACGTAAAAATTAAAAGACATCTTTAAAGTAGCCATGTGGAGAGCGTCGTCAAGATATAAACGTTTTGATATAAAGTTTGATGGCTGTCTCGAACGATTTAAAAATT
Organism: Mytilus edulis; assembly: GCF_963676685.1. Lineage (NCBI taxonomy): Eukaryota > Metazoa > Mollusca > Bivalvia > Mytilida > Mytilidae > Mytilus > Mytilus edulis. Next base: position 21,018,445 of record NC_092349.1, read on the forward strand.
ATACAATCAAACAAGTCATTCATATTTTAGCTTTTATTGTTGGATTCGTGTTATATCTTAAACAACGTGACCTTTTTTTTTAATTATCATTACAATCCAGCATCCATGTGTAAAAACAAATATCAAGTCATAAAAATGTAAAGATTAACAGTTCTTATATATTTAAAAGCGTTGAAATGAACAAACCTTAATGTTGTTATGTGAGAAGACACACTTAAGGTAAAGGTTAAATGTACATTATATAATGAATACGATTTAACAATAAACCCCTTAAATATGAATGTACCTTACAAAGAGAAAAATTATATGTGACTTGAATTATGTAATGTTAGAGGCAACATACTTTAAAAATAGAAAAGGAATAATGAGTAATAGTAACAAATTCGATATTTCAAATGAGGCAAACTATATACACAATTGTAATGCATGGCAAGTTAGTGATTAAGTAAGAGACTTTACAAATTTAAATTTGATAATTATCCGAATTTAATATGTGGATATATACAGTAACATAGCTATGAATTTAACAAAGCATTATTAAAAATATTCTTGGTTTTTAATTTGTATACCAGACTCAAATTTAGTCTTATCAATACTAATCAGTGGTACTCGAATTTAAACCATTGGAAACTAAAGCCTATTCTCATACGAAATCAGCATAAATAATGGTCAGTAGAATTTGCTATATTTTTTTTTCATTTATTTAGTAACTTCAAATATGGCATTGCTCTAATAATTGTAAACAATTTTTGTATGTGCTACTACAATGACGCTAACACTCCTCCCTGTGCTGTTTATTGTAAACGGAGACCAGTGAAACTAGGGGATTTATTAGCAAAGCTATCATACATTTATATGCTGTGTAAGTTGCATTTACAAAGTATTTCTACGAGCACGCATACATAAATATATTTGGTGACGACTGTCACACAAGTCAGAGATTTCGCTAGCTATAAAACCAGGTCAAATCCACCATTTTCTACATAAGGAAATGTCTGTAACAAGTCAGGAATATGACAGTTGTTATCCATTCGTTTGATATGTTTGAGCTTTTGATTTTGCCATTTGATAAGGGACTTTCCGTTTTTAATTTTCCTCGGAGCTCGGTGTTTTTGTACTTTTACTTTTCAAACAATCAACAGAAAACAAAAAAGCGGATTTTGTCCGTCATTTGTTTAAATAATAATTGAATAAGATTAATGATTTGTAAACCGAAAACATTAATGAAGGAGGCATGGTTGGTAAAATGGCTTGAAAAATCATTTGATGAAATGGTAAATAGTTATTACATTTATTATGATTGTCTTTCTAATATTATCTCATTATGTAACGAATTCGAACACGAACGAAATGTGTTAATTTTTTAACTTAATATGATCGAATATTTCTGATACGTACATAAAAGAAATCAAGGAAGGAGATATTGATTCCCCCTTGATTGATTGATTGTTTATTGTTTAAATCCTTTAGCAACTATTTATAGTATAATTCTCATAAAAAGATTACATTATATACATTGAATACGATTTAACAATAAACCTCTTAAATATGAATGTACCTTACAAAGAGAAAAATTATGTGTGACTTGAATTATGTAATTTTAGAGGCAAAATACTTTAAAAATAGAAAAGGAATAATGAGTAATAGTAACAAATTCGATATTTCAAATGAGGCAAACTATATACACAATTGTAATGCATGGCAAGTTAGTGATTAAGTAAGAGACTTTACAAATTTAAATTTGATAGTTATCCGAATTTAATATGTGGATATATACAGTAACATAGCTATGAATTTAACAAAGCATTATTAAAAATATTCTTGGTTTTTAATTTGTATACCAGACGCAAATTTAGTCTAATCAATACTAATCAGTGGTACTCGAATTTAAACCATTGGAAACTAAAGCCTATTCTTATACGAAATCAGCATAAATAATGGTCAGTAGAATTTGCTATATTTTTTTTTCATTTATTTAGTAACTTCAAATATGGCATTGCTCTAATAATTGTAAACAATTTTTGTATGTGCTACTACAATGACGCTAACATTCCTCCCTGTGCTGTTTATTGTAAACGGAGACCAGTGAAACTAGGGGATTTATTAGCAAAGATGTCATACATTTATATGCTGTGTAAGTTGCATTTACAAAGTATTTCTACGAGCACGCATACATAAATATATTTGGTGACGACTGTCACACAAGTCAGAGATTTCGCTAGCTATAAAACCAGGTCAAATCCACCATTTTCTACATAAGGAAATGTCTGTACCAAGTCAGGAATATGACAGTTGTTATCCATTCGTTTGATATGTTTGAGCTTTTGATTTTGCCATTTGATAAGGGACTTTCCGTTTTTAATTTTCCTCGGAGCTCGGTTTTTTTGTACTTTTACTTTTCAAACAATCAACAGAAAACAAAAAAGCGGATTTTGTCCGTCATTTGTTTAAATAATAATTGAATAAAATTAATGATTTGTAAACCGAAAACATTAATGTAGGAAGCATGGTTGGTAAAATGGCTTGAAAAATCATTTGATGAAATGGTAAACAGTTATTACATTTATTATGATTGTCTTTCTAATATTATCTCATTATGTAACGAATTCGAACACGAACGAAATGTGCTAATTTTTTAACTTAATATGATCGAATATTTCTGATACGTACATAAAAGAAATCAAGGAAGGAGATATTGATTCCTCCTTGATTGATTGATTGTTTATTGTTTAAATCCTTCAGCAACTATTTATAGTATAATTCTCATAAAAAGATAAATAAAATCAAAGTTCTATTGTTTTCCTCTAAAAAAATTCTCAAAAATAGACTATCTGAAAATTTATTATAAAATTTGTGTTTCAATTTTATTTTCTAGAAATGACAACATATTCACAAATCTGGTTCTCTAATCTGATAAATAAAAACATTTCTAAATCACAATCCAAATCAGTGATTTAACATGATTAAGTGTGTTATATTCAACATCTTGAATTATATATCCAAGAACTAGTACTAGATTGTCAAAAAAAGACATTTTGATCAATATTTAAGTTATTGACCAATAATACTTAACAAATTTGCATACAAAGAAAAAAATGTTATAGTTATAACATTTGAAACAAATCTCAAAGCTTGAATTATTAGATTCTTTCTAACGATACAAGTTATGAATAATTGGTATAATATTATGATGTAGTTTCAATCTGAACATTTCCATTGTATTATCTTTTGAAAAAAAGGAATGTAATATTACAGTTCTTCCTTATAAAATATGTAACATTTTAAAAAGTAAAACGGTTTATTCCGTGAGCGTAACCCTACTGGAAGTTCTTAAATAGATCTATCATAATGTTATATTTCTTGTTGAATGTCAATCTATGGCAGAGCATCTGTATATATATCTTGTTAAATGTTAATTTTAGTATTTATTGATGTTTTACCCTTAACTTTCTTTTTCAAAGATTTGGATACATGTATAGCTTTTCGTAGAGTACATGTCTCTGCTATCCAGTTTTGTTTCTAAGATGTTTTGAGAAATTTCGCCTTTATCATCAATTATGTCATTAATAAACATTAGATCTTCTTCTACCCAATGTCTAAAATATAAACTTTTGCCTTGACCCTTGATATATCGATTGGCCCATATAACTTGTTTCCTTATATCTATATAGTAAGAAATGGGCAGTCTTTTTATGGTATCTAATGATTTATGAGAACCCAGATTCATTTGAAATAGCAAGTTTTTACCCAAAAACTCATTAAAATAGTAGGCTGGAATAATTTTTCAGTTTCAGTTGTAAGTCATTTAATCTCAAATTTACTTTCATTTCTTCTATGTATGAATCAATATCTGTCATTTTAACACCCATTTTCTTCTTAAACTTAAAAGGTTTTGCAAGATGAGGGTGTTAGTCTTGTGGTTTATTTTTTCGATGATGCGAACTTGCTAAGAAAGGATTGAATGGTCAGGTTTGGTTAAATGCTGGTAAACAATGTCGCTTAAACTGTGGTTGATGTCTGATATATGGCCGCACATACGTCTATTTAGCCTTCCTTTCGTTTCACCAACCACCAAAGGTTATACTCTAATCCGTAAACGACATTTGTTGATTTACAGTTCAGATCATCGTAACTTCTGGTAAAATAATAAGTCGGATTTTTTATACTGTGTGACGTCCGAGCCAGTATTCCTTTGGATCTTTGTAAATTTATGAATTTTATGCCTTTGGGCGGTTGATATCCCCGGGGACAAAATGTCCATCAGCAGAGACATCGAACCAGTGGTTGAAAATAAAGGCAATAGTAGTATACTGCTGTTCGAAAGTCATAAATCGATTGAGAGAAAACAAATCCGGGTTTCAAACTAAAACTGAGGTAAACACATTAAATATAAGAGGAAAACAACGAAACAACAGAAACACTTATGTGCAACAAACAACCAAACGACAATGCAACACACATAGAAACGAACCATTAGATGACAATTGCATTTTCTGGACTTTGTACAGGACATTTTAAGAAAAATTAATGAGTTCAATCTGGTTTTGTGGCTAGCCAATCTTCCACTTTTAGAGAGGCGAAAGATACCAGAGGGACATTCAAACTCACAAGTCGAACATAAACAACGACATGGCTATAAAAGAAAAAGACACACAAACAAACAATAGTACACAAAACACAACTTTGAAAAACTAAAGGCTGAGCAACACGAACACCAACAAAAACTGGGGTGATCACTGGTGCTCCAGAAGTGTGAGAAGATCCTGCTCTACATGTGGCACCCGTCGGGTTGCTTATGTTAGGGCAAACCCGGTAATAAATCTAATTCGGGAGTTGACATGCGGGAACAAGGGACGATATTGAAGTAACGACATTAAGAACATATCCACTTCATCTGTGAAACGGATACTCCATAACGGTAAACCAACTTGTGACAAAACTTACAAAGGGACTTTATCACCTAGAACCGTTTAATAGCTTTAATTGTTAGTCTAGCTAGTAGGATTTTGATAAAATTAAAGTACGGCCTGAACAGTGTTAAGTTACTCTAACTCTCTTTCATCTCGTAACAGTATTAAAACATTTGAATTTTCTACTCTTTACACAAGTATTCCACATTCCAAACTAAAAGACAAATTAAAAGAGTTGGTATTGCTTTGCTTCATAAAATAGAATGACCAACGTAGATACAAGTATCTTGTCTTAAGGAGGAATAAATCCTACTTTGTAAAGGATCACTCTGATTCAAACAAAAAATTCTCTGAAACTGATATCATCAAGATGCTTGATTTCTTGATTGACAACATATTTGTTACGTTCGGAGGACGTGTTTTTCAACAGACTGTCGGCATTCCAATGGGAACAAACTGTGCTCCTCTACTTGCCGACTTGATTCTTTATTTTTATGAGGCTGAATTCATGGAAGAACTTCTTAGAAAGAAAGATAAGAAGTTAGCAATATCCTTTAACTCTACTTTCCGCTATATAGATGATGTTCTTTCACTAAATAATTCAAAGTTTGGTGACTATGGGGAACGCATCTATACCATTGAACTAGAAATAAAAGATACTACAGATACAGTTAAGTCGGCCTTATCTCTTGACTTACATCCAGAAATTGACAATGAGGGTCACTTGAAAACAAAACTTTACGACAAAAGAGATGATTTCAGCTTTCCAATTGTGAACTTTCCATTTCTAAGTAGCAACATTCCAGCAGCACCTGCATACGGGGTATATATCTCCCAATTGATACGATATTCCCGTGCTTGCTTTTCCTATCATGATTTTTTTGATAGAGGGTTGCTGCTCACAAGGAAGCTATTAAACCAAGAGTTCCAAATGGTGATCTGAAATCATCCCTTCGTAAATTTTACGGACACCATCACGAGTTGGTTGACCGTTATGTAATAACCATTTCAGAAATGATATCGGATATGTTCCTTACGTCGTTACTACAATTCCCTTCCCTTCCATGAATAGGACCCACCGAATTAGACTATTTACCGGATTTGTTATCACATAAGCAACACGACGGGTGCCACAAGTGGAGCAGGATCTGCTTACCCTTCCAGAGCACCTGAGATCACCCCTAGTATTTGGTGGGGTTCGTGTTGTTTATTCTTTAGTTTTCTGTGTTGTGTCATGTGTACTTTTGTTTGTCTGTCTTTTTTTCCTTTTTAGCCATGGCGTTGTCAGTTTATTTTAGATTTATGAGTGTGACCGTCCCTTCGGTATCTTTCGTCCCTCTTTTGCAATTATATTCTATAACAGCATAAAATTTTACGGAATAATATTAAATTTCATATCCACAAGAGCTAACTTCGAGCCAAATTCTGTTCTGACATCAGTTTATGAGAATTAACCCTTCATTCACAAATTTTTCATGATGAGTTCAATTTATTTTGCTAACGATATACATTTTTTTTCTTATTTAAAGTGAAACAATTGGAAAAAGATGAGTAAAATGAGACATTTTTTTCAGATTCGAAAGAATCTAACTGAAGCCAAAATCTTCAAACTTCAAATTAGTCTGGAGTGTATAAACATAGTGTATGCCAAATATAAAAAAGGAGATGTGGTATGATCGCAACGAGACAACTGTCCTCAAGAGACCAAAATGACACATACATTAACAACTATAGGTCACCGTACGACCTTCAACAATGAGTAAAGCCCATACCGCATAGTCAGCTATAAAAGGCCCCGATATGACAATGTAAAACATTTCAAACGAGAAAACTAACGGCCTTATTTATATAAAAAAAAATGAACGAAAAACAAATATGTAACACATAAACAAACGACAACCACTGAATTACAGGCTCCTGACTTTGGACAGGCACAAACATAAATAATGTGGCGGGGTTAAACATGTTAGCGGGGTCCCAACCATCACTCTACCCTGGGACAGTGGTATAACAGTACAACATAAGAACGAACTATGAAAATCAGTTGAAAAAGGCTTAACTCATTAGATGGACAAAAATACTAGTAGACGTGGCCGGGTACTTATACATCCCGACAACAAAAAGACAGTAGGAACAGATCTGAGAGTACTCGTAGTTATCTGACAGCTAGTTCAAAGCCACTGACAACTAATAAAAAAATCATGCATCTAAGACTAAAATTGAGAATGGAAATGGGGAATGTATCAAAGAGACAACAACTCGACCATAGAAAAACAACAGCAGAAGGTCACCAACAGGTCTTCAATGTAACGAGAAATTCCCGCAACCGGAGGCGTCCTTCAGCTGGCCCCTAAACAAATATATACTAGTTCAGTGATAATGAACGCCATACTAATTTCCAAATTGTACACAAAAAACTAAAATTAAAATAATACAAGACTAACAAAGACCAGAGGCTCCTGACTTGGGACAGGCGCAAACATTCGGCGGGGTTAAACATGTTTATGATATCTCAACCCTCCCCCTATATACCTCTAGCCAATGTAGAAAAGTAAACGCATAACAATACGTACATTTAAAATACAATTCAAGAGAAGTCCGAGTCTGATGTCAGAAGATGTAACCAAAGAAATAAACAAAATGACAATTATACATAAATAACAACAGACTACTAGCAGTTAACTGACATGCCAGCTCCAGACTTCAATTAAACTGATTGAAAGATTATGATTTCATCATATGAATATCAGGCACAATCCCTCCCGTTAGGGGTTTAGTATCATACCATCATAACATATATAAGAAAAACATAACCCGTGTCATGCCAACAACTGGTTTTTGAATAAATGTGTTTAGTTCCGATGCAAAGACCCTATAAGTGAATCAATATTAACACCAACATATGCAATCTTTGATGACCTGACAACAGTATCGTAACTAAACTATCAATCCGTACACATCCAACATTCAATGGATTTAGTGTAAGAGACGTCATAAACAGTCAAAGAAAAATATGACCTTGTGCAATGCCAAGTTACAGGTATCGACATATTGTAGATCCATGAATGTCTATATGAATATAACATACTAGTAATATTTAGTTTGCTGTTAATTAACTGATAACAAAATCAATATTTATACCAATAAAAACAATATTAAATGAATACAGTGTTGAATTGGTAACCTTTAAGATTAAGTTTATTTAAAGGAGCGATAAGTTTACATGGATCATTTCTAAATTTTCGGGCATGGTTAACAACATTTCCGTAAAAATGAGGATGTGCTATCCCGTTTGAAATAAGTTTTCTACAGGTACAACCAAACTTCAAAACCAAATCTTTTTATCTATGGAAAAATTTCGTAAAGGTTTTAAGTAATTTATGGTAACGATATCCCTGGTTTAATAATTTATCAGTAATACATAGATTGCGTTCGTTAAAATCAAATACGTCACAACAGACACGGCATAGCGAACATGCTGTGAAATACAAACACCGTAAAATGGTACCAAAGGAACATCACCATCTATAAATGGAAAATTAACAATAGGGAATGAAAAATCGTCCATTTTGTCGAAAAGTTTGGTATGGAGTTTCTTGTTTAAAACCGAAATATCTAAATCCAGGAAAGGACAGTTATTACCGTATAGATTTGATATATTATAAGTGAGTTACTTGGGGTAAATTTCAGCAGTATATTGAGAAAATTCTTGATTATTTAACGAAAAAAATATCATCAAGATAACGATAAAAGTTGTTGAATTTATCAATTAAATGCAATTTCGACGGGTCTTTACTGAGTTTAGTCATAAACTGTGATTCGTAACAGTACAAAAACAAGTCTGCTATTAAAGGGGCACCAGTAGTGCCCATGGGGATACATACAACCTGTCGATAGACTTTGTTGCCGAAACGTACATAAATAATATCAAGGAGAAAATTAACAGCTTCAATCATCTCATTACACCTCCAGTAAGTAGATCTAGCGTATTTGCCTTTAAGTCAATATAAAATAGTCTTCTGACTATCAAGTTGTAGCTTTTGTAATTAATCTCAAGATTTTACACCGTTGTTTTTTTTCATTTATATGAAAGTTTGTTGCCTATAATTAAGGTAAAAATTAACAGTGTTTCGGGATGTTTTACTTATACAATTTTAGAAAGCATGGGTCCCGTCTCAAAAGTCTCCCAACTATTTCCTTGATTTAGCAAGGTATTCTTTGATATTTTTGTTACGTTTATACACTATGATAGGCACTTGGGTGAAGATTTCACTACATTGTTTGTCTTTTTGAAGATTGCTCCAATGTTTTCTTATGACCTCACTAAGGTTTTTTACCATTGGATTATATTTGGTAATGAGAGTGAGTGGAACATTCTTTGTCCTATCGGCCTTCATTAAAGTTTGTTTTCTGTTTGTGGTATTTTTAACGTCTCTAATAACATTCTCTGTTTTATTTTTACAGTATCCTCATTCAACTAACTTATCTTGTAAGTTAGGTAAATGTCTATCTAACTCATTGATGTCACTATTATTTCTAATTTGACGTATAAAGACGTAAGAAAAGAGGAAAAATTATAAGTAGAATACTAAAGCTTCCCAAAAAAACCAGTTGCTGTTCAAACAGTATATATTTGTTGACAAGAGCTTGAATACTTTGACTTTCCGGAGATTTTTACGTTATCTTTTAAAAATATGTACATTCAACTGACATAGCAGTATATATATAGCCATCTTTCATTGGTGCGTGCATGTTTACTTATCATACATTCATCTGATAAAAAAAGAAAACATAAAAAAAGCTGCTAAATTATTGTTTACACACTTGAAATCTCAAGTTTTAAGTATGCTATGTGTTTTTTGTACTAACGAATACACTTTACAAATATGTATCGATATATAGCATAGAAGAAGATACAAAATTATCATACATCGATTCGTATATGCGAAATGATTGTACATGCATTTTTGCAAATGAAAAATGAGATTGTGTTTTAACTGATTGATAAATTTCCTCTAAAATCCGCCTTAACCAGCTGAGCCTAAGTGAGCCGACTACACATATGTCTTTTTGTTCTAATTTGTTTTGCTGTATAACTCCGTTTTACATTTGAAATTTTACATTGTAGTTGCGTACATATTTGACATAAGTAACACGCCGTATGCAACTAGTGGAGTAGGATATGCTACCCTTTTGGTGCACCTGTGATCATCCCCGATTGTTGATTGGGTTCTTGTTGTCCTGCCTTAAGATTGTTGTATTGTGTTTTGTGAACTGTAGATTGTGTTGTCGTAATTTGTTTGGGTTTTTTATTTGGGTCATGACATTGTCAGTTTGTTTTCGACTTATGCGTTTGAATATTGCTTTGATCTCTGTCGCCTCTCTTTTATTAGCAATATTGTGTAGATATTTATTTTGATATTTGTCTTTGTCTTATTAACCAGGGGTTAACAATCTTGGTAATAAAGGGCTGCGCTTTAGCGCATGATACGCCCGTTGCTCTTTTAACTTGTCTTTTATGCTTTAGATGAATTTATATGATCACCCAAAAAATAATAAATAAAAATGCACAAAAAAATTGGCACTATTAAGGCTACCTCAAATTTAACTAAGTTTGTTGTCTTAATTTTTCATCCATACATAAAATTTTGTGAAAGTGTTAGTTATTGTCCCAAAATTGGAAAAATCCCCCCTTTTTTAAGCATAAAACTTCATAACACGGAAATGTAAAGTCTGAAATTTATAAAAATTGAAAGGGAGCTTACATCAATAGATATAAACAATTCACCAAAGTTTCATGGACATTGGTGAAAGCCTTTTTGAGTTATTGTCCAAAGTGTTAAAAATCACCCTTTTTTATGAATAAAGCCCCATAAATCCAAAACTTAAAATCTGAAATTTATAAAAATTGAAAGGGAGCTTACATCAATAGATATAAACAATATATTAAAGTTTCATGGACATTGGTGAAAGCCTTTTTGAGTTATTGTCCGAAGTGTTAAAAATTCCCCTTTTTTAATGAATAAAGCCCCATAAATCCAAAACTTTAAATCTGAAATTTATAAAAATTGAAAGGGAGCTTACATCAATAGATATAAAAAATTAACCAAAGTTTCATGGACATTGGTGAAAGCCTTTTTGAGTTATTGTCCGAAGTGTTGAAAATAACCCCTTTTTTATGACAAAAAGCCCCATAAATCCAAAACTTAAAATCTGAAATTAAAAAAAAACGAAAGGGAGCTTACGTCAATAGATATAAAAAATTCACCAAAGTTTCATGGACATTGGTGAAAGCCTTTTTGAGTTATTGTCCGAAGTGTTGAAAATCCCCCCTTTTTTATGAATAAAGCCCCATAAATCCAAAACTTAAAATCAGAAATTAAAAAAAAAACGAAAGGGAGCTTACGTCAATAGATATAAACAATTCACTTATGTTTCATGGAAATTGGTGAAGTTGTTTTTGAGTTATTGTCCGAAGTGTGGACGACGGACGGACGGACGGACGGACGGACAGACGGACGGACGGACGGACAACGGTATACCATAATACGTCCAGTCCCGGGCGTATAAAAACTACATTTAAACCTTAGTAAGAACTACATTTTATACCTTGTTCACTTCATTCGGTTCTATATCTGTTCTTTTTAATAATAATTGAACTATTTCTGGATGCCCTCCTTTAACAGCACAGTGTAAAGAGGTGTCACCAAACTGAAATAAAAATAATTGGATTATCAATTCAATAACCCTCGTAAATAATATGCGACACTAGGAACATATATTTATTCGTTTGAGCCTTCCAACAATATTTGAATATGCTTTTTTTTATCAATAAACAATTAAAAACTAATGAATATCAATTTATCAAAAATTCTACACTGAATTAAATCTACAAACGTGTATGATCCTGTTAAAAGATGCAGTTGTTTTGAATAAAAACTATGAGATGTTTGATTTTATAATGTGTAGTAAATATATTTATTGCACTAATAACATGATAAAACTATTGTTCATTATGCAGACGGGTTAATGTCTAATTTTACGTGAATATAACACATGTTATCAATCACTGTCTAGGAACAATTTGTATAATAATCTGACCATAATTCTACCGCTAGCATGTTATTATTGAATAAATAAGATAAATATAATACTTTATGAAATAATATTTACAATTTCAGAGATATTGAATAGCAGATTGTCAAATTATAATTATAAACCATCCTATTACCGGCGCAGATAAACTCTTGACTTTAAACCCCATGTCAATTCTGTGATCGTTTGACATTGATTGGATTTTGATTGTGCATTGAAGAAAAGACAAAGACTTCAAACAACCACAAGCATCATGGAGGAAAATCAAACGAATAATATATGAATTAGGACACATTTTTTTAAATAAATCATAATTTCGATGAAAAGGGAAAATAATTTTTTGTATGGAAACAGTGGACATTCTCTGTCCATAATTTGTACATTGCACAAGTCAAGTCCCTGTCGGATTTTTATTTCTAAAAACAATTAACACATTAAGAATAGATTATGTAGTTTTATAAATGACCATTGAAATCTGTACACATTGGTATCATTATCTTTCTTCAAACAATCACCATTTAGTTTTAAACTTATAAAAAAAGTAAAATAACAGAAATACCAAACTACAACGAAAATTCGAAACGGAAAATTCCTTATCAAATGGCAAAATCAAATGCTCTAACATATCAAAGAAATGGAAAACAACTGTCATAATCCTGACTTCGTTTTTGCATTTCCTTATGTAGAAAAATGGTGGATTAAATCTTATTTTTAGCTAGATAAACCCCTCACTTGTGTGACAGTCGCATATAATTAATGTTATTATTCAAAATCAAAATCTCTATACTAATAAGGTTTGATTAACCTTTGTGGGATAATTTGTAAAGTATTTGCATATTACATTTTGTTTGCACTGAAGATCGACCATACTAATTTTATTTCATTTGAGCTTAATCTGTATAACACTTTTAACCACAATTACTCCTGACGTGTTGAAGCAGTTTCATGTTTGCTTTCAAATGTGTTGGTTCCTAATGAATTGAAAACCTGAAAAAATGTGCGTCGGACGCAATAAACATATAATTTTCATTAGCATATATTAACATTGACATTTCAGTCATTTGCGTAAAATTGTCATTTCCGAGTAGACAAATTGTTGTAAAAAAATTGAAAACAACACGTTTGAAAATTTCTTGCGTTCGAAGCGCTTTTTCTGAATTCACCTTCATCAGTATAAGTACCGAATCCGTTGAAGAGTTTGTCAATAAGTACCGAAACCGTTGAAGAGCTTGTAAATAAGTACCGAAACCGTTGAAGAGCTTGTAAATAAGTACCGAAACCATTGAAGAGTTTGTCAATAAGTACCGAAACCATTGAAGAGTTTGTCAATAAGTACCGAAACCGTTGAAGAGCTTGTAAATAAGTACCGAAACCGTTGAAGAGCTTGTAAATAAGTACCGAAACCATTGAAGAGTTTGTCAATAAGTACCGAAACCGTGGAAGAGCTTGTCAATAAGTACCGAAACCGTTTAAGAGCTTGTAAATAAGTACCGAAACCGTTAAAGAGTTTGTCAATAAGTACCGAAACCGTGGAAGAGCTTGTCAATAAGTACCGAAACCGTTGAAGAGCTTGTCAATAAGTACCGAAACCTTTTAAGAGTTGTAAAGAAGTACCGAAACCGTTGAAGAGCTTGTAAATAAGTACCGAAACCGTTGAAGAGCTTGTAAATAAGTATCGAAACCGTTGAAGAGCTTGTAAATAAGTACCGAAACCGTTAAAGAGTTGTAAAGAAGTACCGAAACCGTTGAAGAGCTTGTCAATAAGTACCGAAACTGTTAAAGAGCTTTTCAATAAGTACCGAAACCGTTGAAGAGTTTGTCAATAAGTACCGAAACCGTTGAAGAGCTTGTAAATAAGTACCGAAACCGTTACAGAACTTGTAAATAAGTACCGAAACCGTTGAAGAACTTGTAAATAAGTACCGAAACCGTTGAAGTGTTGTAAATAAGCGAGGTACAGCCTTGTAGGAAGAATGTTTTTTTTTATTCTTTGTAGACTTTTCTGCTTAAAAAAAAACCTTCTCGAAAGATCGTTATTTGCTTGTAAAAGAATCGTAACATTGGCCCTATATTTTTGAATTTTTCTAAATCGGGCCAAAAAAATTTACATAAAAAGACTATTAAGACAAACATTTATATTTTGTTGGCACCTTCATTTTAAGTTTATGAATTGAAGCTATTAGATAAACATCATTTGTATTTTAGATCAATTTTGGGAATTTCTTTCCATAATTTTATATGTTTTCAGCATATTTAACCATGGCCGCCATTCACGATCCAAAAAGTCTTTATATTGAAGAGTTCTATATAAAAATTTGAATCTTTTGGTTTCAAAATATTTTGGATCGTAGGTGGTGGCCAAGGTTTTTCTAAACCTTTTAGGTCTGAAAATTGCACAAAACTATCATATTTCATATCATATATCCGAAACGGACACATTTTTTTAGAATACTATGTACTTTTATGAAAAGAAAATATTTATTCAGCATTAAGGCATTTGAAATAGACCCATTTACGAAACGAATTGTGACCTTTTATGTGTTTTATGATTAAGTTGATATTTTAGGCCATTTTATGCCATAAGTGAACCTTCTCCTTTGCTTTACTGTTAACTGTGTTATACTGGAATAATTGTAATCACAAAAGTGAATTATAGTATTCCATATGATCATTTGGTAATTGCTTGCATTAATGCTGATTATTTTACTCAAATATATTTCTTTGTATATATATATAGACATAGCGGTCTGTATTATTTGTCTAGTTTTATCTTTTTGGTGGTGTACTTGACTAGATGAATGTTAGAAGATAGAAGTTTATTCCTAGCACATAGATTTTTCGCTGGTTGTTAAGTATTCTCTAAAACATTGTAAATATATAATGGCTACGTCGTATCTATTTCTGGGATTCATCTGTCACTGGTTGAGTTGTTGTTGTTCAATCTGAAGACAAATCGTAAACTTCATATTTTATTGTAAATTAGAAGAAAAAAATGGTCTTGACTAGATCTTTTTTGAAATAGTCAAATTTCAAAAGAGGTATGTAATTCATTTGAAAAATATTTCATCTTAATGAAGAAAAATTATATTTTAGATTTAAAAAATATGTCGCTGTTTATTATACATACAGTCTATACCTTGTTTGATTTACTTTTTTTTTTTTAACTTTTGCCATGTAGAATGAGATGATTGAAATAATGTTACTTTTATAATTCAAAGTGTTTTCAAATTGCTTATAATGTTGTGTACCAAGAAATCGAGTCCCGTCACCCTATTTTTTTCTATTTTTTTTCTTAAAGCACATAAATTATAAGAGCTAAATTTTTATATATTATCTAAAACTTCTATCGTTTAGTTTTCGTATTTTGCACCACCTGTAGCACCAAAAGAAGCTTCCTGAAACATAAGTTATATTGTATTTTTTTAAAAGCATGATGTATACAGTACGTTTTGTTAAATTATTGGAAAATTCTATCCATTCTAGGCTACCTTGAATCTTGCAAATGATATCTTTTCAATTTTCGCATTCATGTTAAATACAGTTAATTAGATTCGACATGAGGAATATCTAATAAATAAGATGAAAACTTGATCGAGATCATGCACAATTTCAAATTGAAACACAGTATCTGTATACTGATTAACTGGGACAGTTTGATTTTTTGTCAATCATTTGGTAATTTGTATATTGGAAAAACTGACACTAGTACATTTTTCCTTAAAAGTACTATAAATACAGAAATTGTTGCGATTTTTTTATCCATACAAAAGTGATATGACTTTCGCTATGATACCAAACTTGCATTCAAAATTTCAGTTGTCATTTTCCTTTAGCAATCCAACATCTCGCATTTCTTACCTGTTATTAGTGATTCGGTATAATGAATTTACGCATTAACCTCTTCTCTTATAGAACTTGGAAAAGAATAAATGCAATTTGATTTTATCATATGTGTACTAAGACTAAAAAAAAAGATCGATCGTAATTCATATATAGTAGAAATACATAAAAAAAAAAGGTATCTAAATTGGGTTGGTTTTTTTTTTGGTTTTTTTTGGCATTTTACTCTTATTATCTGTTTAAAATTCCAAACAATAAACAGATCAAGTTTTTTATCAGATGTAGAGTCATTTTTTTTACAAGTAATAGATAGATGGCCTATATTCTAGGTTTCCTAATAAAGATATCATATTCAGGAACTGTATGAACAAAGGGCCACCTTTCCTCTTTAAGTTTTAACAGTGGTTGTTTTCGAGAACATTTAGGTTGTTAAACCTAGTACACATATATCTTCTACAATATCACGTTCTGAACAGCTGAAATCAGTAAATTAAACAAACTGTAATACCACCAAAATCTTCAATTAGAAAACCAGTAAGTGGTTACATAAGACAACGACTGACGAAATTTGTTAACCTGTGTACCATTGAGAGGTAGAAGTGAGTTCATTTGTCAAAAAAGACATGATAAGCTTTCAGCTTATAGTTATTTCCTACCCATTTTGCAAGAAGGACTACCGCTACTATAAAATGTGTAATGAATCATTCCCCCCACAACTTCATGTGGATTTTACATGTGCATATTGCGTGAAGGTTTGTTACAAACACTGTTTACAATTCCAGTTATGATGAGGATAAGAAAGTATCTCACAAAATTGTTTAGTTTTATTATTTAAGTTATTTAAGTTATTTGCATTGATCTTTGTTTATTGTTATGCATATACATTCTGTTTGAAATTTAGATTTGAAAACAAACAACCCATAGCTTCATATAAACTGTAAGATAAGATGGTTGGTACATTTTGAAAAATATTATTTACAACTGTTACAAACGTGCTTTCAATCAAACATCAATACAAAATCCGTAGTTCTCACTTTAACATTAACGTTGACTTGTTATGGTTACTTATATATTCAGGTTAAACCAGAGTAAACGTTGCGTGAAGTGTAAATGGATTAGCGCCGCATTATTATTTTTTTTTTACCGCAAGTTTACATGATATGATTTGTCTGCTCCCAACTGAAGCTCATGATACATATAAAAAAACACACAGACGGAAGTAGTTTCACTATACAAGCACAATTATAAAGATGCTAGTAAGAAAGGCAAAGGCTAAATAGTCGAGTTGTTCTGACTTACGCTACATAACACAACAAACCATTAAAGTCTGAAATGGCCTATTAGTGTACTCGACTGTACTGATTTTTACTCGACATTACTCGGCCCCAGTCTGAACCATACTTGACTGTACTGAATCGTACTTGACCTTAATCTTTGCCATTGAAAATAGTCTGAACTATTACTCGACCAGTCTGAAACAGTCCTAACCCATTATAGACATGTACTCGACCTGTTTTTTTCCAGTCTAAAACATACTTAACCAAAGGTCTGAATAATACTCGACCAGTCTGAACCATATTAGACCAAAAACCTCTACTTTTTAACTGTTAAAATAAATTTCTTTTTAACTCCCATATATAACAACAGCCAACAAAATTTATAAAAAAAATTTAACCTTATGAAAAAAATATATCTTTGATTATATTTATGATAAAAAAATATATCATATATAACTTATATCAAAAAGGTATAAAATTAAATAAATAAATAAAATTAGTGGTGAATTATAAAGTATAACCTCTGCTTTTGGGCAAACTCTTAAATAAGATCACACCTGGTCAGATGTATTAAAGTCTAAATAACATTGATTCAAAATTGCAACATCCTGTTTAAATTAAATAACAAGGCCTTTCGAATATACATGTATGTACTAGATATTTAAAGTAATACACGAATTTAAGAAAATAGGGCTTTCTTTTTACCTGTAAAACACACATGTACTGAGGTGATTAGAACATAGTAAAGTGCTTTATGTATGTCATGTTAATTTGACCAAAAAAATACTTAAATTAATTGAAATAAATTTTAACTGTTACTTTGGAATACATTTCCTTTTTTAAAAAGGTTATCAAAGATTTGCTATGGAAAATCTATTATCATGATTATATTAAATTCTTGGTTTAATAAAACAAAACAATTAAGCTCTCATTTTTTTTAAAATTAATAAGTTGTTATATATACTATTATATATATATGTTAGTGGCAATAAGTGAAATTAGGCATTAAGCTTAAATCCTAGGCAATAAGCTAACGCCTAGGCAGTAAGTCTATTGCCTAAATAATCTTAGGCATTAGTCTTAAATCCTAGGATTTAAGCTTAAATCCTAGGATTTAAGCTTAAATCCTGAAACATGTGTGCAGGCATTAAGCTTAATGCCTAAAATATAAATAAGAGTAAATAAAAGACAATACAATATGCTATTTATCTTAAAACTCATCAAATAATACTTTAAAAATATGAAAACTTGATAGAAATTAGGGTGAAAATCATTTGTGATCACAAGTTGTGGAACTGTTAACAAAGAAAATTTACTTATCCAATAAAAAAAAATGGAAAATGGTGTGAGTAAAAAATCATGTCTTAATTTTGTCTACTTTTGACCAGTTCAAACAATTATAATTATAATTTTTCTAAAGAATCTCCCCCCTTTTTTATTGGATACATTAAAAATTTTTTTTAACCTTTTTTACTTTTTGTAATACCACCAAAAAGAATGAGTTAAAGATGTACACCTCTGAGGAGCCAAAAATTTCTAGAATTCTAGATTTTTCACAGGCTTGATTTTGATTATAACATTTGTTTTTAATACATTGATATTTTCCACTTCATGATTTGTGTCACATGTTCTGGAAAAAATTCCAAAGCGAGATTTCAATGAGACTGAAATGTCAGAAAAATACATCCTTAATTTTGTTGTTTTTTACTGCTAAAATTACTAAAAAAAAACTTACTAAATAAAGGCAACAGTAGTATACCGCTGTTTAAAACTCATAAATCCATGGACAAAAAACAAAATCGGGGTAACAAACTAAAACCGAGGGAAACGCATTAAATATAAGAGGAGAACAACGACACAACACTGAAATGTAACACGCACAGAAACAGACCAAGCATCAGACAAAATCCCACGAGAATAACAAATATAACATCAAAACCAAATACATGAATTTGGGATAGACAAGTACCGTGACACGTCTTATCGCAATGTGAATTTACAAACAAAAATAAGAGAAAAAAAACGACGCAACGTTAAAATGTAACACACACAGAAACGAACAATAATATAACAATGGCCATCTTCCTGACTTGGTACAGGACATTTTTAAAGGAAAAAATGGTGGGTTGAACCTGGTTTTGTGGCATGCCAAACATCGCACTTTAATGGCAATGTTAAATATAACATTGAAATGACAACATAATATAACAGGACTACAATACAAATAAATAGGAGAACAAATTAGACAAAGAAACACATGATTAATAGATAACAAAAAGCATCAGGTTTAAAATTCAATACGCCAAAAACGCGCCTCGTCCACACAAGACTCACCAGTGACGCCCAGATATACTAAAACATGTCAAATTTGAAGATCAGCAATTAAAATGAATGTAAATCAATACATGTAATATTAGGACTTTAATTAGGAAACTACTTCATATCAAGAATAAATCACCAAATATAGATAAATTCCAGAGTTCACTTATTGCCTAAAATTATGTTCGGCAATAGGTTGAATAATCATCATCAGATTTCAGGAAATAAGCTTAATGCCTGAAATTTTCAGGCAATTACTTAATGCCTAGGCATCAGGTTATTGCCTAGGATTTAAGCTTAATGCTTAATTTCACTTATTGCCGCTAACATATATATATTAATAAAAAAAAAACATTCACTGCATTATTAACTAAACTCAACTGACACCATAAATCTATATACTAGGCTTAAGGTAATGGTGAAAATAGTCCAGTTACCATAAAATACTCCAAAATTTTATAAAATCTTGAATAATATTGAAAATATTAGTCACAATTCATTTTTTTAGATCATGTGATCAGCTTGTTTTATTTATATTTTAAAAGTTGATTTATATTATTATGTAAGTGTTGATTAATATTAAGTTGAAGTTATATTATGATTGATTATTGTGAAATTTTAATTTCAATACTGTATTGAATACATTTTTAATTTCAAGTTGTTCTTCAAGTTTCAATTTTATTATAAAAAATCCTAAATTGATAAAATTCAGTTGATATATACAAAGAATAGATCTAGGTTTGTTAAGACTTGGTCGAGTATGGTTCAGACTAGGTCGAGTATGGTTCTGACTAGGTCGAGTACTGTTCAGACTAGGTCGAGTAAGGTTCAGACTGGGTCAAGTACGGTTCAGACTCGTATCAAATGGTTAAGAACTGGTCAAGTACACATTCAGACTGTTAAGTATGGTTCAGACTACAGTCGAGTATTATCAAGTAAATCTCAGACGAATTCAGACTTGTCGAGTAAAAATCAGTACAGTCGAGTACAGATATATGCCATTTCAGACTTTTAATGTTTTGTAGTGTTATAATAAGTTGCGCATGCTTTGAAAGTGGTTGACACAAGACTCTATCGTTATTCAACAAGGAACCTAACGGAGATGGTATAATAACCTATTAAAGGCTTCGGTATGATATAATATATATTTTCAAAGTTGGTCAACTACTGATACCATCTAAGTACAGAGGGGAACCTGTTGCAGTTGTCATAAACAGGGATATTATCACCAGTTCTTACAACCCCAACAAGTCATGTCATTGCCTCATATACTATACCTCCACAAAGGACAGAGGCAAGCGCAGTAGGATCGATTTCGATGAAAATTTGACATCAACGACCCTGACCTACTGACCACACCACCACATTCATCGCCCTTCAAAATATAATCTAAGGAGGCAATGGAAGGACCCATCCTGGTAGAACGGACTAATTCTCCGTACCAGCTACAAGACCGCAGTCGGAGTAAGATGAAAGCGAAACGATCCAAATCTGTAACTAGGTACATAAGTCCGCAATATCCAGAAATGATCAATGACGGATCTGACAGCACTCGTAAATACTTAAAGCTAGTTCAAAACCAATAACATCCAATAACAAGAGGCTGCTCTCAAGGGCCTGTGTCGCTCACCTCAGTCTATGGGCATATCAAACAAAGGACACTCTCCAACAATGTAGAAATGAATAGACCATGACAAAAAAATCTCTATTTTGTTGATCTTTAGCCTTTTTAATTTCTTTGTCTTGGCCAAGTTTGGTTAAATTTGCCTCAGATCTTACTTTGTTGAACAATTTTGCTGTTTTACTATCTATTATAATATTCAAGATAATAATCAGAACTGTAAACATTCTATAAAATTTCTAATTCTGAGACAGCAACCCATCAACAGGTTGAATGATGCGGCTAACCATTTCAGGGTAGCTAGGGGTTGACCTGATGGACATATTTATTTCTTGTCATTTGCTTAAAATGCTTTAGTTTCTAACTTATAAGCCAAAAACACCATTCTACCCTATGTTTTATGTTTAGCCATTGCGGCCATCTTTGTTGATGGACGGGGTCATCGGATACCTTTTGTTTTTAAACTAGATACCCTGAGTTTGGTTCTATTTGGCCCAGTAGTTTCAGAGGAGAAGATTTTTCTAAAAATTAACGGACGACGACAACGTAGTCGACGAATGACGGACAACGGACGCCAAGTGATGAGAAAACCTCACTTTGTCCTTTGGCCAGGTAAGCTGAAAAGTATGTAACTAAGTCTTTAATCGAGTATGCTCTGATCTATTAACTTCACGGTTTAAAATTTTGGAATGGTATTGCGACTCTTAGATTTATCGACTATTTTCTTATTTGTCATTTGACAGTCTTGTACATGTCGCCAACTTACTGAAATAAGCGCAGATCAATTTTCTACAAACTAACCCCGTTTGTTAGGATTGGCGATAGTATCTTCCCTTTCTATTTTAACATCGAATATGCTATTCTAAAGTTATGGATATTCAACAGTCTAATTTAGAATCAGATTGAGAATTCTATGGTTAACTGATATTCATCCATCCATTTATTTTTAATAATTTAATATCTTATACGATTAACCGTTTTAAGTGAAAAATTATATCGTTATATTCCTGGTTCAAAATGAAAATACCTTAAATTGTAGAACACAAATGACACAATAGAAGAGGAGAAAAAAACGAAAAAGTGTTCCTATCTGTTGGACAGTACAACAGCGTCTTTCAACTCAAATTTGTCCACACATTATCCAGTTACCAATGTACTATGATATTTGGTTGTATGTATTTCAGATAAAGTGTGGTATCCCAAAACTTTTTCAAATTTTCATCATTGCAAAATTTGTCATGCATACCATTCAATTTTGACTATCAAACATTACTGAGATAAACAAAGAAGGTAACATATGTTTGACGTGAAAGTGAAGCCTCAATGAAACACTATAATAGAAAGATTAAAAGAAAAGAAATAATGAAAAATCTTGGTGATTCAAAGGTGTGCATAGCAGAAATCCATCCAGTGTACAGAGTACTTCAATTTTCTACAGTCTGGATTATATTAGACTGAAGAAAAATGTAATAACTCTCAGTCAGACTTCATAAACAATAATTGAAATTCAAAACGAAAATGTAGCAAAACAAAAACAAGTCGTCATTAATATGTCAACTTCATATCATAATGATATCAGAACATAAGATCACTATAAGAATCAATCAAGTTAGAGATTAGTACCAATAGAAAACAACAGAAGTTATACATCAGCGGTGCAAAGTGTACCCATCACTATAAATGAAATGTCTAGTCAATGCCTGTGCAATGGAACAATATATCTGCAGCTACCAAAAAGTATGTGTGATGAAGGATTGCACTGTAAACCATAAATGCACTGTCAATGACCATTTTCATTTTAAAAACAATGCATATTTAATGTTGAGAGGATCTTCTTTATTGAATGTACTAGTATTATTAAGATTGATTGATTCAAATAGGAGTCCTACATTTGAATTGCTAAATGTAACATAAGAATGGTAAGACAAGTTGAAATTCTTCAGTATTTTTTGGCACTTCTGGTCATGCTTATGTTTTCTTTCTTTCAAAAGTTTATATATCTGATGAGTGTATTATAAAGAGGAGGATGTATATGATTACTAATCACTTCAATGAGTAAATACAGTATTCTGTATTATACCACAAGTCTAAAAGTGAGTTTTTTCGTATATCAACACACGACGTCTCATAATCCCATAGTCTTGTGTGATAAAATTGAGAATGGAAACGGGGAATGTGTCAGGAAGACAACAACCCGACCAAACAGCAGAAAACAACCTAAAGCCCCCAATTGATCTTCAACAGAGCGAGAAAATATCGCACCAAGAGCGGCGGGGTTTAACAGGTTTTGTGAAACACAAGACGCCAAAAGGAGCCATTCTAAATTATGAAATCAATATCTTGTTGTAAGCAATAATTTAGAAATGCAAATATTTACTTTGTTTTTATTCTCAACCCTTCCTATACCGTTAGCCTGTATGGGGTAATCAATACGCACAGTAAAACTCAGTTGAAAAGAATGTCCGATGTTAGAATGGGTAAAAAAATAAACTCAGCGAAATGACAATGATCAACATAAATTAACAAAGAACTACTAGCAGTTACTGACACATTACAGTTCCAGACCTCGAATAAATTGATTGAAAGATTATGTCTTCATCATATAAAAATCAAGCACAAGTCTTCCATTAGGGGTTAAGTTTGGTACCATCATGTAATATACGAGAAAAACAAAACCCGTATCATGCTAACAACTGGTTTTTGAATAGTTGGGTTTATTTCCGATGCAAAGACCCTATTAGTGAATCGATATTAATTTCAAAAATGACATCTTTAATTACCCTACAACAGTGTCGTAACCATATACCCTGTGAATAAGTCTGTTTAAAGGTTTGTTTACCTTTTGGCTTAAATGACGACATTTTTGTGCTTTGTAAAGAATATTTATACCATGAAAAATGGGATGTGATGAAATACATGAAAATATAAGATGTCTGCACGGTGATTTATATATACGAATGTTGTCCTACTACCGATAATTATAGATTATCGTTTATCATCTGAACGAGATTGATTTTCTCGTTTGAGCCGGTTCGGCGAAAAAGAGAAAAGGAATCGAGTTGCGATGACCAATGATAATCTGTTTATCGCTATTTTACCTATGACGACGTTGTCAATTTCATTAGCAACGCCAAGTGCCTCCTAACTTTTTAGCGATAATTTTCATCTCAAGCGAGTTGCATGATATGAAAAATTATCACAAAAAAAGATCAAAAGGAAAAATGCACAAAATAGCGATAATAAAATTTATTGAATGTTTTGAAAAATTTGTGATATCGAAAACCCAGAGCAAGTGGGTGTACTGGTTAAATACTCTGTCAGTAGTTCAGTGTGTCGAATAAAATTTCCTAATGTATCCGGCTGCGTGCTATAAAATGTGATGCTTTGTCTCATCCATCGATCATCCGCTTTAATTAACCAAGTAAATTTGTTTTCTAACATATAATGTGATTCATTGCATTTCCGCAGCAATGACCATATCAATGATATTTCATGTCAGCACTTACTGGGCTGGTAATGCCCACGGGGAATTAAAACTCCACCAGCAGTGGCATCGATCCAGTGGTTGTAAATAAACTCATCATAGATACCAAGATTAAATTTTGAATTTACGCCAGACACGCGTTTCGTCTTCTAATAAAAAGACTCATCAGTGACGCTCGAATCCAAAAAAGTTCAAAAGGCCAAATAAAGTACGAAGTTGAAGAGCATTGAGGACCAAAATTTATAAAAGTTTTGCCAAATACTGCTAAGGTTATCCATTTCTGAGGTAGAAAAGCCTTAGTATTTCAAAAATTCAAAAAGTTTTGTAAACAGTTAATTTATCAATATGACAATATCAATGATAATTTATGTTTGCACAGAAGTGCTGACTACTGGGCTGGTGATACCCTCGGGAAATTAAAACTCCGCTAGCAGTGGCATCGACCAAGAGAGGCCTTTTTAACTGAATTTTACAATGTGTTTCATGTTGTGCATTTAAACAATTGTCCACGACTAATAGGGTTGAGCACTTGTAAACATGTTTACTCCTTCGCCTTACGCATTCTTTAAGTTTCCCAAGTCGGGAGCCTGTGATTCAGTGGTAATTGTCGGTTGCTGTCTGCCATTTGTATATTTTATTTTATTGTTTAATGTTAAATCAGGCATAGGTTTTCTCGTTTTATTTGTTTTAAACATTTGTTCATGCTGTTGGCTTTTATCATTGTTTATAGCTTGCCATAAAGTATAGGGTTTGCCCAATGGTATAGGTTGTATGAAAACCAATAGTAGCTAATTTCTTCGTCATTTGGTATTTGGTGTATAGTTGTCTTAATGGCAATTATACAACTGCTCCTTATTTTAGCTCATCTGATACATAGAAATTTTTGTCATTTTACTGAATCTACTTTCATTTTATAACTGAAATATATGTATATTCATGGAAAAATTATATCAAAAACTTTCAATGTTTTATCTATTGTACATGTATATAGAATCAATGTTTATTATTTCTAGGGACATTTTAAATACAAATATTGTTAGCTCCAATTTGGTCAAATATCAAACATTCTTCTGTGATCTCCCTTATATCTAAAGTGTAAGCTAAATAATACCTCTGATTGATAAAGATTTGCGTAGAATAGAAACTTCTCATTGCAATTGTATCCCTCTTCATCAAGTTGATGCAGAGGTTGAACACCAAAAAAAGAACAAGTATTAAGATATGGTCAAATATTTACATAGCCCCTTAAGTGCAATGTAAATTTATATATTTTCCTTTACCAAAGATTTGATCTGGTGCGCACCAGTTTGAAAAATCGTGAAGACGGCTTTTAACTCGTGCACACGACATATCAAAGCTGGTAGGCACGAATTTCAAAAACTGGTGAAACGACTTTTAAACAAAGTTTGACTGATTCTATACGAAAAAGATTATCCTCACCCTGTCACTTTCGTTTATATTTGCAGCTGTAGCAAGACAATGCTTGACCTTTTCTAAATCACTACCTGCAACAGCCTTGTGAAGGTTCTGTAAGGAAAACACAAATAGATATATATAAATATAACTGCTTCAGATGTACTTATAATATAATTATGTCTGTCACTACATCCTACATTAACTTGAAAGATCCTCTACGATAGATATTCTGCAGTTCTATATAATTCCAATCTTCATGCCTTATATATCATATACTGTGTTACTACACTAGATTAAAACTGACGAAGAAAGTTAACACCCGGACATCGAAAGCTTTATTATTGTAGAGCATATGTGGTCGAGTAGTTAGCAGGTTGGCCATATTGCAAGGCAAGAATGAGTTCGAATCCCGGTCAGGGAAGAATAAAGAATTTACGCAAATTTACAGATCTAACATTGTTGGGCTGATATTTAGACGAATTATATGTACAGAATGTGTTTTCAACCTTGTATCACCATCACTGGTGATCCAATGAATAACATTTGTCGTAGTGTTGTTACTGGTTCAGACTGCATGCATCCTACATTAATTTGTAAGATCTTCTAAAATAGATAAATCAGCTGATCTGTAAAATTTATGCATTTTATACCTAGATAACATTAATCATCGAAAATAGCGTTAAATAACTGGGTCTTCAAAGCGCTCCACAAAATCTCTTTCAAAATTATTAACATCAATTTTTACAGCAATCACAGCCGGGCTTCTCAGTTATTGTAAAACTAACAGCTGTGTGTAAGGGTGTGTCGCCGTTGATCTGAAAATTAAAAGGCATATATGTTCAGCTCTTACATTTTATTAAGAGTCAAATGACGCTTTTAATTCATGCAACGTGATGCATATATCAACATGTTTAACAGAGAAAAAACCTGCTATTTGTTTCTTACAAGGTTGTTAAAGTTCAATTTTGCTTTTGACTTACAATAGAGACTGCTTTCATTATTGATTACAAGTATACCAGTATAATGTTGTTTATGCAATATATACCTTTTTGTAAAAGTCAAATGCAGGTTTATTTCTTAAACTTACTCAACACAAAGGGTGCTTAAATGTTTTCGGATGATGGTTTCTCGTTTTTAAACAAACATGCTATTACAACACATTTAGTTGATGGTGGCATCAAAGAACACAAAAAAGAACCATTCCATCACGTGTATAAGACAATATGAAACATTGATTGGAAAACATTCACACGAATAAATTTTATTTACGGATATACGTGTCACAATTAAAGACACAAAAAACTTTAAACAACCGGCCAGCAAATCCCTGATTTGTCCGTTAAAAACGTAGATTTATTATTCGAGAATCAAGGGGAGATAATTTCTGAAAACGTCGATGTCGCTGTGTAGAAAAATTATTCCCCGCTAAAGACGACCCGGGAGGAAATCGTGAATTTGTTAAATTATAAGAACCTAAATTTAACATGAGCGAAATGCATGATATGATAAGTTTTACAATTATTTATAAAATATAAGAAGTCAAAGAAATGTATCGTTGAATCAGAAATTCAAGTCATTTATTTTCAGTCTTCAGAACCGCCATTTTTCAACATCGACTGTAATTGACAAATATTCCACTCGGGACGAATTGACATACTCCCGTTTTACCTAGGAAAAATAGTTATGAGAAGTTTAAATTGATAAACTGGAACATGGAGAACATAATTGGGATAGTCAGATGACGATACCCTTCTTTGTTTACACACGAGCACAATTGCAGTACACATTCTAAATTGGTAAGGCCCTGTGGGGACCCCTATTATTTTTTCTTGGAACTTCTCTGCGCTTGACAAGACAGCTCCGAAATATGACAAACTTGCCACTAAGGAAAAGACAGTCAATATATCTTTGAAATGAACAAAATCTGTTATTTTTTTGTGATTTATTTTCTTTTTTCATTCCCCAATGATGTCTGTCCAGTACACAAAAATACAAAAGATGTTCAAAAATTTGTTTTACTAGCTTATTATTCACACAGATATTATGAATTCAGCACATTATACATGTATGAAAATGTACATAACCTCCCAATAGCATCCCTAAAGCAGTGCATTATTTTTTTGGAAGTCCAGGTGTAAAGTTATATTGTGACATTTGTCAGGTTTTGTCCTGTATAAACTGACTTCAGTGTAAACATCCTAAGATCTGATATCTTCTGGATAAATGACAGAGAAAGAAAAAAACAATTTGAACAGAGCCAGATCCTTATTGTGTAGCTTTCAAATTTTTCACACACCATGGCTCTGTTTTATGTTGTGAATGATTTTTTCAATTTGAGTACATGCTTAACTATCCCACTAAATTATCCATGTTCTATGCCAAACTTTATATCTCCTTAGTCCTATTAAGCTCTGAATGATTTTAGAAAACAGAAAGTTCAAACCACTACATTTCATAATTATTATTTTTTTTAAATAACCCTTTTCTAAAATGAGACAGCACACAACACATGATAGGTTTGCATCCACTCACTGTCAAGCCAAATATTACTCTAGAATAGAATAGATAAAACAAAAATGTACATTATATACCCATAATCTTTATAAAACATATTTTCATGAAGAAAAATATCTGTTTCTGCATCACTGAATGCTGAATCAAAATGAAGTATAAATGTATATTCAATAGTAATATTTGATTCTTCTACGAAGATATGTGCCTTGAAATAATTATTTCCATCAAAGTATGATAAAATTCAGGTAAACATGCAATCAGGAAATATGGCAAAACATTTTCCCCCTTTAATGATAAAATTTTTTCACCAAAGCTTGGTTTAAGTATTTATTCTAATAATTTACTGATCCAGAACTCCTCACTTTATGTAATTTTTTTAACCACATAGGATTCTTTTTTATATTTCGTCTGTAGCTAATTGTGTGTAGCATTCTAGTTAAAAAACAATGTGGTTTTTTTTTAAAACTGAATGTAATGATATTGGCAATTTCCCTGATTTCTAGATAATTATAAGATATTTTTTTGGAAAATTTCAATTAAATAGTGATTTATCAAAGCAGACATACATTCTGTAATACTTTTTCTCACTGTTTGGGTCCTGATACCTGACAAGAGCCCTTATTCCAATGATTAATTATATTTTCCAAGATATTTTTTCAGATTTACACATTTTTCTATCGCATACTGATAAATTATTTGATATTATACCCCAGAATCACTCTTTCACTTACTAAAATTGAGCAAAATGCTAATTTTTCTCATTTCTGATCAGCCGTCCGTTCAACAACTTTTCATTCAAATCATCTCCCTTTGGCCGGTCGCCAGTTATGGACCTGTTGATTTGACACGATACCGTTTTACTTGGCGAGTTTTGGTAAGAATAAGCATTTCGTGTTCGTAATATCAGGAGATATCATCCCTCTGAAAGAAAATACGCTACCATCCCGTGTATCAATTCAAATTACATTTATGTCACAGCCACGGCACGTTTTTTTTTTCATCTTTTCCAATGAAATAACCAATGAAATTCTATTTTGTCATTCTTGAAAGAATAACGTAGTTAAAGTTTGAAATTGTCGTATCAAGATGTATTTGGTTAAGCATTATAAATACATAAAATATCTTTACGCCGTCATTTTCTTTGCGTCATTGTCGTTGCTAAAAAATCTCTTTTTTTTACTGAAAATCACGTGACCAGAATAATAAAATTGTATTAATAGAATAATAGATTGACGACATAATGAGATTTGCTGTCCGGCTGTAAAGAATGTCTTCTTTGAATTAACAAAAGTAAAGTTAACAATCCTCCTGGAAAAAACTATATTCCATACCTTATTCATTTCATTTGGATTGATGTCTGTTTCCTCTAATAACAACTGGACTACGTCGAAATGTCCACCTTTAGTAGCAAAATGTAAAGGAGTATCGCCGGACTGAAATTTGACAGAATAGTAGACAAATATAAAATAAACAACTGTCCAGAAACATGCACGAGTTAAACTTGTGAATTTTAAGACCATATTATCAAATCATCATTCCTGAAACTATAAATTGCCATTAATTTAACAACGTGCATATATATATATATATATATATATATATATATATATATATATATATATATATATATAGAGTCTATACGAATCTACCAACCAGTAAACTTAATAGGTATTGGCACCGAAGAAGGCCATTTGTTGAGCCGAAATATTTGCAATTATTGTATAATTTATATCATCTGTTCAGTTTTTCCATCTTTGTGCAATGATATTCAACACTTTTTAGTGTTTTGTTTTCCATCTATTTATCGGTATTGTTACACAATCTTTCAGACTCATATATATATATATATATATATATATATATATATAACTCGTCTAAACATCAACCCAACAATGTTAGATCTGTAAATTTGCTTTCGCAAATTTTTGGTTATATATATATATATATATATATATATATCATACATAATTGTTTAACATTTCACAGCGGTATAATACTTTATTTTTATTAACTTTGTATTTAGTTTAAACATATTTATTTATAGTGGATTGGGAAACAAGTTATTGCAACTTATATTAATCCCTTTCCACTATGTGGGTGCGAGTGCTGCCTTGTAGCGGCATAAGCCTGCTCTTTTTTTAAATTTACGAGGGTGTCTCTTCAAGACCTAACAGCCAATTCAGTTCTACCAGTGATTTTTCCTTAAAATTGTGTGTGAACGTATTTCATGATTTGAGGAACAAAATATGATAAAAAAAAATGATTGTCACCGACTTAGTTTTGTCACTATAGCAACCTCTGTTTTGTATTTTATCGAATATTAACATGATATTTGCTTGTTATTTAAACTCTCAAAAATCCCATTATATCAAACCTACAAGCATAATTCTTGTGTCACGTTAAACAGTAGATTTGTGTCTAAAAAAAACCGAGAAACACGTATATATAACATAAACAAAAGACAACTACTGTACATCAGATTCCTGACTTAGGACAGGTGCAAACATTTGCAGCGGGATTAAACGTTTTAATGGATCCAAACCTTCTCCCTTTTACAGAAACAATAGCATAACATCACAACATAGAAAAACACACGATAAAATACATGTCATTCGCTTTAGAGAACTATTGACCGTATTGATGCATTGTTAAGATCACACTTAAAAACCCATTTTATGAATGGAACTTTGCAAACATATGTTTCATTGAATAACCAACAAAAAAATCACCTAAATGTATGAATGTGATGTTTAAAACTGATTAAATCTAAACTTTACAATAGTCTTGTCATGTTTACTGGTTTTTTGTAACAACGTCAGGGCAAAATAACCGGTTTGTTCTAATGCATTCAAATATTCATTGCATTTGTACTTTACACTATTTTTTGTTATTTTGAAAAAGGTTAAAATATTGAAAAATACTGCGCTTCAAATGGCTGTCAATGAGTCATCGTTTTTTTTGTTTATGCTCCACTGTTCATTCGAACTTAATAAGACTATGGAAATGTTTAAACTTTAATTAATGCCTGTTCAAATAATTTTTGAAATGTGAATTCATAACGAAAAAAAATGAGCATTATAACGTAACCATGTTAACCTAATGTTACTATTTCATCCAACCAATTTGATGATATTGATGTAGTATTAATTTAAAAAGGTTGTAACCACTCAGTGAAAATAAAATGTAGTGCATATTTCTAAAACTTGATGAAAACGGAGACTTGAGGCTAGGTATTCGATTCAGTACAAACTATACGGCAGGTTGTTTCCGGTCTGTTTCTTTATTGTTACTTTTGTTTTGTATCTGACTTGTACGACGTTTAAAGAAAGAAGTAGTACATTCTGCCTTTAAAAGAAGTATATAAACTTAACATTTTAGAAACTACCAGTTGATGTAAGTTAGAAATATTTTAACTTTCCTTCAGGAGAGAAAATTTTGAAAAAAAAATCAAGAGTCTAATAATTTTATGCAAAAGAACAATTTCAAGTGAAAGATGAATGTTGTACACATTTGATATTTTTTGAAATGCAACTTCGCAAGTAAGTAATGTATGAAAACGATTTCAGAAGTAACAAGCTAACAGTTGATTTTTATTGTGAAAAAACGGAAAAGGGGGGTGGGGGAGTGTAAAAAAATAAAATTCAAAATAAATACGTTTTTTTTTATTGAAATGTCCCATTCCTACCCTCCATTCCCCTTTAAAAAAAATCGTAAAACATTTTACGTCTGTTGCAGAATATTTAAATCAATACATACGAATTCAAATTATTTAAATTGAATTATAATATACATGTATAAAACAGCTCGTTATATAAGTGAATGAAATGTTATGTACAAATTTATTTTTTGTTTTGTTTTTAGATATAGAGGCATATATTTTTTATTGAAATTTTTTGGCCATGATAATATAATAAGTTTTTATATGTCTTTGATAGTGTTGATCAGAATTAAAACGTGTTACTGTATCGATTGAATCTCAGCTTACCGTCCAAAAGTGATGACATAAGTTGAGTGATTCTCTTCGAGATTTTCTGCCTATTTGAACATGTATATGAGTGGCCGTTCGTGTCATTGGCGGTATGAACATACCGTATGAAATTTTCAACGCGTTGGTTTTTACTTTCAACGCGTTGGTTTTTACTTTCAACGCGTTGGTTTCTATAATCAGCGCGTTGGTTTTTATTATCAACGCATTGGTTTTTACTTTCAACGCGTTGGTTTTTATCATCAACGAGTTGGTTTTACTTTCAACGCGTTGGTTTTCACTTTCAACGCGTTGTTTCGTGCTTCATACGGTATGAAAACCCAACGCGATGGTTTTCAATCCCATACCGTAAGTTTTCCACTTCTGTCTACCAATCAATATCATTGTAACAAAGTACAATCTTGTCAACCGTTCGGATGAAATTCAGATTGTTGTTATGTTTGTTGGGGTAATATATATTATCCGTTGTTAAAGATAATTACTGACTTGCAACATTGAGCACTATACGTAGGGGAGACCGGGAGCGAATTTTAGATCGATTCGAGGAAATTGTGAATTATTGCAGCCGCATTATCACTTCAGGTACAATGGACGATGATACATCAGAAAATGTTCGAGGAATGTACACATGTTTGATATATGTTTAAGGTTAATAAAAACAACATGATAGTTATTGATAGTCTGAGTTCTCGTCAGAGCTTACATTCCAACAGTACCCACTACAAAGAAAATTATTTAGTTTGAAAACTCCTTAAAAAAATATAATTTTCCATACAAGCAATAACAAATGTTTTGTAGAAACATTTATTCGATTTTTAACTATAACCTACAGTTCACAATATTAGTAATCGGTATATGAAACCTGGAAATGAGGGATGAAAATTTGTTTGACCTCACATTGTCAGTCAAATTTTTACATAGTTTACATGTTATGTGTTGCTATTTATTTTCAAACAATTGCATTAAGCTATTAAAGTTGCATACTCGTCCATGCAAGTTTGTCCATTGGAAGATGTAGTCATGTAAGCAGTAGTTTTATACGCTCTTTTAGACTATGCACATCAGTTTAGTACAAATCAAGCTTCTTGTACATCCAGAAGGTGTGAATGGAACGTAGGAAGTAAGAAAAAGAAACATCCCAAAAAGGTGACTGATATAAAAAAGAAGATGTGGTATGATTGCCAATGAGACAACTATCCAGAAAAGACCAAAATGACACAAACATTAACAACTATAGGTCACCGTACGGTCTTCAACAATGAGCAAAGCCCATACCGCATAGTCAGCTATAAAAGGCCCCGCTAAGACAATGTAAAACAATTCAAACGAGAAAACTAACGGCCTTATTTATGTAAAAAAAATGAACGAAAAACAAATATGTAACACATAAACAAACGACAACCACTGAATTACAGGCTCCTGACTTGGGACAGGCACATACATAAATAATGTGGCGGGGTTAAACATGTTAGCGGGATCCCAACCCTCCCCCTAACCTGGGACAGTGGTATAACAGTACAACATAAGAACGAACTATAAAAATCACTCTACATACATAGGGGAAAAGAAAAAGAAAGTGGACAAATTTATTGAAGTCCTCCTTCACTTAAAACTGTTGACAGCTCATCTGAAGAAGAAACTATTTTCTTTTACAATTTACAATATCATTATTGTGGAAAAACTATGTGGTCCACTGTCCTTACTTACAATTATGAAGACTATGCAATGAATATCGACACAAAATTGTATCTGGAGACAAAACGAACAGAGTTGTTGCATAACTTATCTGTATATGGTATTGATGTACCATATGAAATAGTTGAAAATCAGAGAAGTGATGAATGGTTCCACCAGAGAGCAATGAGGATAACAGCATCATATGCAAAGTATGTGTCCACACTAGAGAAAGAATCTTCAGTGTTTAATAAACTGAAGAAAACTATGTATAAAAATATTCCGATGAAAACAAGAGCTATGGCTTATGAAATCGAGCATGAGAATGATGCTTTAAAAGATTACGCATCAATGAAGCAAACAAAATTTTCTTTGCTAGAAGTTGCACAATGTGGTTTACATGGTTTATGGGTTCAATCCGAAAAACCAAAGCTTGCTTGTAGTCTAGATGGATAAGTGAGGAATGTTTCTATTAATGGAGAAGATGATTTTGGTTTGGTGGAATGAAAAAGTCCACTTATGCTTTCAAAGTGTTCCGTAACTGAAGTATTGTTTTGAACAATGTTTAACCCCGCCGCAATTTTGCGCCTGTCCCAAGTCAGGACCCTCTGGCCTTTGAGAGTCTTGTATGATTTTTAATTTAATTTTAGTTTCTTGTGTATGATTCGGAGTTTAGTATGACGTCAATTATTACTGCACTAGTATAAATATTTGTTTAGGGACCAGATGAAAGACGCCTCCGGGTACGAGTTTCTCGCTACGTTGAAGACCCATTGGTGGCCTTTGTCTATAATTGTCTGCTTTATGGTCGAGATATTGTTGCTTTGAATAAATTTTTGAATATCAAATTCATCGATTGACCGTTGTCATTCAATACGGAGGAGATTATAAGGAACCAATTATCCGCCTTTCATTCAGTACTAACATAAAACATGTAATTAAGAATGATAACAATTGTCTGTTTACATACATGTAAAAATCAGAAAGACTACATGTATGATAACATATGATGACATATAGTTAACTAGCAATGTATACTTGAAAAAAAATAATGGTTTTTAATTGTCTTATTGTTGATATGAAACTTACTTCATGCAGAATAAGCTGATTAGCGAAAACTAGCTTCCTATCCTTTAATTAGGGACTTTCTGTTTTAAATTTTTCTCTGAGTTCATTTTTTTGTGATTTTTCTTTTTCATATATTGGTATTGTTCTCAAATTTCAGACAGATTGAGAACTTTCAAACAAGGCCAATGAGTTTCCGATTTATCAGCTTATTACATCTCTTGAGACACCAACCCTGTACCCCTTTAATATCTCAAATTATACATAACGCTGCTGTATGTCCATCAAGGAAAATTAGCAAAGGAATTGAACTTAAAATGAATGATAAAATAAAACAAAATTGTTGCTATCTGTCGACAAAAAAATTATACTAGAATTTGTAACATCTTCCTTCTTTAAGAATTCCTACACGAAACCCACACAAAGGAAGAAAACAAAGTATTTTCTCAAGTTGAAGATTTTTTTTAAAACAAGGAAACATTGTCAGGATGTATTGTTAAAACTATTGTTCAATTAAACAAAGAAAGAAATGTATCCATTGCAAAAATGTGACTGAATACGTGAATAAAGAACAATATCGTTTAGGTCCTTTTAACGTGATGAAATTTCGGCTTTACAATTACATTGTCATGCCCGAGGTATTTTGTATTAAAATGTATAGGTTTGTTTTAAACAAGAGTGCACACACTGAAATGTCTCGCCTTCTTTACTAATCATTGATATTATGTTGATAGTCCTAAGTATAAAACTTTATTACAACTGTCACATAAACTTAACATTAACAAAGATAGCTAAACAAAGACCAATGAACCATGAAAATGAGGTCAAGGTAAGATGAACCATGCCAGGCAGAAATGTACAGCTAACAAAGCTTCCATACAACAAATATAGTTGACCTATTACTTATAGTTTAAGAAAAATAGACCAAAACATAAAAACTTAACACTGTGCAATGAACAGTGCAATTGAGGTCATGGTCAAATAAAACCTGCGGGACTGACATATAGATCATAATATATTTCCATACACCAAATATAGTTGACCTTTGGCATATAATATTAGATAAAAAGACCAAAACTTAAAAACTTAACTTTGACCAGTGAACCATGAAAATGAGACAAGGTCAGATGACATCTGTCCGCTAGACATGTACACCTTACAATCATTCCATACAACAAATATAGTAGACCTATTGCATAAAGTATGAGAAAAATAGACCAGAACACAAAAACTTAACTATAACCACTGAACCATGAAAATGAGGTCAAGGTCAGATGACACCTGCCAGTTGGACATGTACACCTTCCAGTCCTTCCATACACCAAATATACTAGCCCTATTGCTTCTAGTATCTGAGATATGGACTTGACCACCAAAACTTAACCTTGTTCACTGATCCATGAAATGAGGTCGAGGTCAAGTGAAAACTGTCTGACGGGCATGAGGACCTTGCAAGGTACGCACATACCAAATATATTTATCCTATTACTTATAATAAGAGAGAATTTAACATTACAAAAATTCTGAACTTTTTTTACAAGTGGTCACTGAACCATGAAAATGAGGTCAAGGACATTGGACATGTGACTGACGAAAACTTCGTAACATGAGGCATCTATATACAAAGTACGAAGCATCCAGGTCTTTCACCTTCTAAAATATAAACCTTTTAAGAAGTTAGCGAACGCCGCCGCCGCCGCCGGATCACTATCCCTATGTCGAGCTTTCTGCAACAAAAGTTGCAGGCTCGACAAAAACACGGTTTATTATGGATATTTTTGTTATTTTTTTAATATACTTTATATGATAAGTAATTCAAACTAAACATGCTAAATATGGTATAAATGTCAATATGACAACTCCCCATCAGAGCCCAAAATGAAGTAGAAGATACAAACTATAGATAACTGTTCTGTTTCGTTATCAATCACAATTAAAGTGCAAACCGCATTGCAAGCTATAATGGAAATGAATGGATCTGAAGTTACCATTGCGTTGGTTATGTAAACAATACACAATTATTCTTTCGAAAAACTAAGGATTTTCTTATCCCAGGCATAGATTACCTTAGCCGTATTTGGCACAACTTTTTGAATTTTTGATCCTCAATGCTCTTCAACTTTGTACTAGTTTGGCTTTATAAATATTTTGATATGAGCGTCACTGATGAGCCTTATGAAGACGAAACGCGCGTCTGGCGTACTAAATTATAATCCTGGTACCTTTGATAACTATTCCTTAGGCTAAGAAGATAACTTGATACATTTTTGTTCTTTTGCCGAATTAGTTTATATAAAAATCATGTTGAAATAAAAAGGTTAAAACATAATAAAACATAAAGCAAAAAGCAAGAATTTGGATATTTAAATCATTTTGGGTTTTTTTTACAATGCGTTGTTTTGGTTACTTCTTACATATTAAGGTGGTACCTAAACACTACAGGGAGACAACTCTGTAAAATCAGCAGAACGTTTTAATGACGTTGTGTTGTTAAGGGAATATTAAACTTCTCAATGATCAAAATAAGTTTTTGTCAAACTACTATATAACCAGTGTAATTTTTCTGAATAAACGGTTAGTTCAATT
Organism: Mytilus edulis; assembly: GCF_963676685.1. Taxonomy (NCBI): domain Eukaryota; kingdom Metazoa; phylum Mollusca; class Bivalvia; order Mytilida; family Mytilidae; genus Mytilus; species Mytilus edulis. Next base: position 21,056,231 of record NC_092349.1, read on the forward strand.
TTTTTGAAATTTTTATATATTTGTCAAAGGGTCAAAGTAAATACTTTGTCAAATTTTAAGAAAATTAAACGAGCCAAATTAATTTTAGTTAAAGTGTTGGGTACCACCTTAAGGCGAAGTGTACGTAAAATAACTACTCAACAGATGTTTTTTTTTAAATTTTACATGTGGATTCTGCTTGTAAAAATAAAAAATGTATTGTTACGAAAAATCAAGGTTCGTGATCCCCAGTTTTTATATTGAAATTTGAAATTACTTTGACCGAAAAGTCCTTTACAGAATTAAGCTTACGAAACACATTTATCAACGAAAATTTTGGAACTCTAACTGCCTTATCGAATGAAGTGGATGTAAGCAATTATAAAAGGATACCATAAGGCCATGAACAATGAAAAAAATCCCTTACGTTTCGTCGGTTATAAAAGGCCCAGACATAGTAACATCATTTACGCTACAAGATTTCATTCAAATAATATATTATGTGGTCAATTCTGGTTTGATTTTAACGAGTATCATACGACAACAAGCAGAATTGTCACTAGTTTATTTGTTTATCCTTAATTTCTGTTGAAATGAATACGAGCGATATTATGTACCCGGCCCCTCCTGCATTCAGACTAACACACAATATAAGACTGTGATACTAAAATTTCTGATTGGAGTCTGAATTTCTTAGAAATTTTGAGATAACACAGGAATACTTGTTTGGGTTCATGATCATAGATAGACCGCACAAAGTCCATGAAATGGTGATTTCTGTTTCATGCGCCCATTTCCCGTTCTGATAGTAAGGGAGATAACTTGCGCAACTAACGACGCACGTTTTGTATCCCGATTTCCGCTAGAGTCGTGCAATTACGTCTACTTCGCCTTAATAGTAATGATACATTCCATGATAATTCACATAAGTAATACAAAGACATCTACAGATTACTTTTTAACCTGTCAGATAATCCGTCAAAATAATAAATGTCTATAGTAACAATGTCATTCGCTTTAGAGAACTATTGACCGTATTGATGCATTGTTAAGATCACCCTTAAAAACCCATTTTATGAATGGAATTTTGCAAACAGATATGTTTCATTGAATAACCAACAAAAAAATCACCTAAATGTATGAATGTGATGTTTAAAACTGATTAAATCTAAACTTTACAATAGTCTTGTCATGTTTACTGGTTTTTTGTAACAACGTCAGGGCAAAATAACCGGTTTGTTCTAATGCATTCAAATATTCATTGCATTTGTACTTTACACTATTTTTTGTTATTTTGAAAAAGGTTAAAATATTGAACAATACTGCGCTTCAAATGGCTGTCAATGAGTCATCGTTTTTTTTTATGCTCCACTGTTCATTCGAACTTAATAAGACTATGAAAATGTTTAAACTTTAGTTAATGCCTGTTCAAAATATTTTTTGAAATGTGAATTCATAACGAAAAAAAAATGAGCATTATAACGTAACCATGTTAACCTAATGTTACTATTTCATCCAACCAATTTGATGATATTGATGTAGTATTAATTTAAAAAGGTTGTAACCACTCAGTGAAAATAAAATGTAGTGCATATTTCGAAAACTTGATGAAAACGAAGACTTGAGGCTAGGTATACGTATTCGATTCAGTACAAACTATACGGCAGGTTGTTTCCGGTCTGTTTCTATATTGTTACTTTTGTTTTGTATCTGACTTGTACGACGTTTAAAGAAAGAAGTAGTACATTCTGCCTTTAAAAGAAGTATATAAACTTAACATTTTAGAAACTACCAGTTGATGTAAGTTAGAAATATTTTAACTTTCCTTCAGCAGAGAAAATTTTGAAAAAAAATCAAGAGTCTAATAATTTTATGCAAAAGAACAATTTCAAGTGAAAGATGATCGAATGTTGTACACATTTGATATTTTTTTAAATGCAACTTCGCAAGTATGTAATGTATGAAAACGATTTCAGAAGTAAGCAAGCTAACAGTTGATTTTTATTGTGAAAAAACGGAAAAAGGGGGTGGGGGAGTGTAAAAAAATAAAATTCAAAATAAATACGCTTTTTTTATTGAAATGTCCCATTCCTACCCTCCATTCTCCTTTAAAAAAAATCGTAAAACATTATACGTCTGTTGCAGAATATCTAAATCAAAACATACGAATTCAAATTATTTAAATTGAATAACAATATACATGTATAAAACAGCTCGTTATATAAGTGAATGAAATGTTATGAACAAATTTATTTTTTTGTTTTGTTTTTAGATATAGAGGCATATATGTTTTATTGAAATTTTTTGGCCATGATAATATAATAAGTTTTTATATGTCTTTGATAGTGTTGATCAGAATTAAAACGTGTTACTGTATCGATCGAATCGCAGCTTATATCGATGCCACTGCTGGTAGAGTTTGAATTCTCCGAGGTTATCACCAGCCAAGACGTCAGCACTTATGTGTTGACTGGAGTTATCATTGAAAAGCATTCTATTTGAAAAAGAATAATTCCATTATTTTCGACTTTTTCGACTTTTTCAATTTGTATGACCACACTTTTACAACACATTTATTTGATGATCACATCAAAAAACACAACAACAAAAAACATCCCCACTAATAACACAGTATAAAACATTGATTGGAAACCATTTAAATATAACTTACGTGTCTACGTGTCACAAGTCAAGAAATTAGAAAGTTTAACACATGTCTTCACCGAATTAACAAAGGTTAACAATTCTCCTGGAAAAAACTATATTCCATACCTTATTCGTTTCATTTGGATTTATATCCGTTTTCTCTAATAACAACTTGACTACGTTAAGATGTCCACCTTCAGTAGCACAATGTAAGGGGTTATCGCCGGACTGAAAAATTGATTGAAATTTTGACAGAATAGTATAAATATATAAAATCAAAGCACTGTAAGCGCTAAAAGCAGTTCAGCAAAAACCAAGGCAAATGTTATGATGAAAGCTGTGGCAGTGTAGCTTTAATTGTTTATCACAGCATGCTATACCTCAAGTATCAGATTTGTTTCTGGTATATTTGCTGCACTGTCCTTCACACTTTTCTATAACAATATATCGTTTGTTTTCAAGGAGCAATGTCATTATAATTATGATGTTCCACAGTGGTGTATAGTTTTATTCCAATATGTAATAATTAGGCTTTTCATATGCTACAATAGAATTTTTAGTAGGATCAGCAGGTGACACTCAGTCAACAAACTGATTTGATAATACTTGGAGCAATCTGAGGTTTAAAAAGAATAATTCTTTTATTTTCTCCTTTTTCGACAATTTCTATTTCTTTGACCATTTTTTTGAAAATACTTATTTGGTGATAGCATCAAGGATCACAACAGGAAAAAAAACACCATCAGCTGATAACACAACATGATACATTGATTTGAAAATCATTCTCACATAATTTTCACTTACGGATAAACGTGACACAATTCAAGAAATATTGAATGTCTTAACAAAGATAAACAATCCTGGGAAGAACTATATTTCTTACCTTATTCATTTCATTTGGATTGATGTCGGTTCTCTCTAATAGCAAGTGGACTGCTTCGAGATTTCCTGCTTTCGCAGCTAAGTGTAAGGGAGTGTTCCCGGACTAAAATATATAGATTGATTTTTTTACAGCATTATACGAAAATATGGATTAAAAACTTTTTTGAAACAATTTGATTATGCAAAAAAAACATCAGCCTGAGCCGACAAACGTCGATTACTTATAAATCTTTCTTCTTGATTCACAATTTTTTTACTTTTTTTTAAGTTTCTTTTTTTAACATAATGCAATAAGTTTTTATAAAATACAGGTGTTTTTCTTATATTGACTCATTGGCAATCGTACCACATCTTCTTTTTTATATCAACACAAGAGGCGCTTCCGTTTTCTTTCATCGTGCTATTTTTGTTGTTAGTCAACTACTTTTCTGCATAAAACATTAAATGAATTCTATTTGGTTTGAAGATTTTCTATTGTTCTTTCTTTTTTTCAACGTTTTCCTTTTTATGACCATAACTTTAAGACATTGTTTTTCTTCACATTTATTTGATGATGGCATAAAGGAACATTAATAAGCATCCCCAACAGCAGAGAACACAAATATTATATATTTATTGAAAAACATTCTCACTAATTAGTTTAACCTGAATTAAATAGAGATAAACGGAATACAGTTCAAGAAATATTGAATTTTAATTGATGTCTTCATCGATTTAACAAAGGTTATCAATCCTCATGGTAAGAACTTTATTCCATACCTTATTCGTTTCACCTGGATCGATATCTTTTCTCTCTAATAATAATTGGACTATGCTAATTGGATGCCCACATAAAACAGCAATATGTAAGGGAGTGTTACCAAACTGAAATAGAAAGGTTGAAATTTTAATGGTAATTATACAAAAAAGAAATGAAAAACTTTATAAAAATAATTTGAATATGAAAACACACCTGATAATATTAGCAAATAATAAGCAATAAACAGGCAAGTGTGTTTTTTTTTTTGCTTTTTTTTGCTTAATATTAGATTTGGGTGTTAAGTTATTTAGTTTCACAAATTACTACTACAATTCGGTTTTAATCAACCTAAGATTTGAAAATATCAATTGATAATTATATTTTATAAACCAACATGTGATCAAATTTATCATTTGTCATAAAAGTGCTTTGTTGGTTATCGTTCTCAATCATGTGTATGTTTATTCGTGTTTTCTTTGCACTGAAAGATCTGCGATGATAACTTTAGTTCTTGTGAGGTTAGCTTTTATGAATTCTCATGAATGCATTGTAACTTATCACGTCTAAAAGTATTTATACAGTTACTTCATAGGAAAACAAAAGAAGTTAGCAGTATCCTTTAACTTCATTTTCCACTGTATTGATGATGTTCTATCATGATCTAAACAACTGAAAATGTTGTGACTATGTTGAATGTTTCTATAACATTGAACTTTAGATAAAGGTCACAACAGAAACAGTAAAATCTGATCATATATCGACTAACATCTAGAAATTGACAATGCGTTTCGGTTGAAAACATAACTTTACGACAAAAGAGATGAATTCAGCTTCGCAGTTGGGAACTTTACATTTCTACGTAGCAACATTCCAGCAGCTCCTGCATAAGGAGTAAATATCTCCCATTTGATACAACTTCGTATTTCATATCATGATTTCATTGGTAGAGGGTTGCTGCTCATAAATTAGCTATTAAGGTTCCAAGTGGTGAAGTAGAAATCATTCCTTCGTAGAATTTAAGGACACCATCACGAGTCGGTTAACCGTTATATGAAATATCTGTTTCACAGATGACGACAAATATGTCCGAATTGTGGTATACAATCCCGTTCCCTTTCCCTAAAATGAACCTACCGATTTCGACTTTTTCGACGGGTTTGAACTAACATTACTAACAAAAAGGGAGCCACATGTGGTGCATTATATGCTTACCTTTCCGAAGCACCCCCAGTTTAAGTGATGTTCGTGTTTCTCAGTCTTCAGTTTTATATGCTGTGTTTTGTGTGATTTTGTTTATCTGTTGGTTCAATCTTTTTTAGCAATGGCGCTGTCAGTATATTTCCAACTTATGAGTTTGAAAGTTCCTTTGGTATCTTTTCACCTCTTTTTTTACCTTAAGATGTTTCTGTTTGTGCATTATCGATGAATGTTTATTTGCAAAACCGCTTGAGACACAGGAAATTACTTAGTATTATTTTGTATACGTGTTTTAACGGATAAAGGTCTAGTCATTAGCAAAAGAAGTACAATTTCTAGTTAAATATTGGGTTTGAACAAACATGATACAGCTTTATAGAAATAAAAAAAAATGTATTTTCCTAAGATATTGAACTCAAAGTCAAATTCAGAAAAGGAAGTCCATAAAACCAAACGCTCGACAAAATCAACCAACAAATGGAAAGTAAATGTCATATTCTTGACTGTGTACAGATATTTTCCAACGTAAAGGGTGGTTTTGCCCTGGTTTTTAGAGCTAGCTAAACCTCTGGTTTGTATGTAGTTGATTATAGTTTCCTGGTATTGTCAAAACTTTTCAGCAACCCATACCGACATTATTCGTTTATGTGACAATGAGTTGGAGGCTGCAGCATAAATTGTGTAACCATACGTCATGAATATGCAACAAAACTAACTTAAAACAATAAAAAAACAAACTTGTAGAAATATCATTGACTAGGGGTTTATCAGGGGGAAGGTAACCTGCAAAACATGTTTATAATTTGCTTGTTCTATGTTACTGAGAATGTCCAAAAATCATTCTGGTACAGGATTGTGTAAATGTTCGCTAACGTCGCCAACGTCGCCAACATTTACGAAATCATTTATGTTCGCCAACGTCGCCAACATTTACGAACTCATTAATGTTCGCCAACATCGCCAACATTTACAAACTCATTAATGTTCGCCAACGTCGCCACCGTCGCCAACATTTACGAACTCATTACTGTTTGCCAACGTCGCCAACATTTATGAAATCGATACTGTTCGCCAACGTCGCAAACGTTGCCAACATTTATGAAATCAATACTGTTCGCCAACGTCGCCAACATTTACAAACTCATTACTGTTCGCCAACGCCGCCAACGTCGCCAACATTTACGAACTCATTACTGTTCGCCAACGTCGCCAACGTCGCCAACATTTATGAAATCAATACTGTTCGCCAACGCCGCCAACGTCGCCAACATTTATGAAATCAATACTGTTCGCCAACGTCGCCAACATTTGTAAACTCATTACTGTTCGCCAACGTCGCCAACGCCGCCAACATTTACAAAATCATTGCTGTTCGCCAACGTCGCCAACGTCACCAACATTTATGCAATCAATACTGTTCGACAACGTCGCCAACATTTACAAACTCATTACTGTTCGTCAACGTCGCCAACGTCATCAACATTTACGAAATCATTACTAATGACTGTTCGCCAATGTCACCAACTTTAGGAAATCATTATTGTTCGCCAACATTGCCAATATTTATGTAGTCATAACTATTCGCAAACATTTACGAATTAATACTGTTCGCTTAGGTTGCCAACATTCAGGAAAACATTACTGTTCGCCAGTGTCACTATCATTGCCAACCTTTACGAAACCTGTACTGTTCACTAACATTTACTGTTCGCCAAGTGTGCGCCAACTTCGCCATTTTTTTAGAATTATTAATGTTCGTCAACCTTAACATAATAATATTGATCAAATTCGGCAACATTGTTTAATATGTAATGTTCGCCAATTTACCGAAGTTTACCAACTTCCAAGTTCGCCAACATTTATTTTGGTATGTTTTATTCACCAACATTTCCAACATTATTTTTTATTTACTGTTTGCACAGTTTGCAAAAAAATATTTTTTATGTTTTGTTTAGCATGTTTGTAAGCATTAAATTTAGATATAAATATATTAATTTCAATACTCATAGAAGAAGACCCTATATTAATACAGAACGAATAACAATGAGATGAAGAACAACGATCAAGAGTTGTTGACGTATTTCTAAACTATGTTGAAGTCCTTCCTTTAATCACAAAGTGATTAAAAATTAATCTAGAGTTGTCTTTATTTATCTGTTGTTTTACAGAAATTCACAAATACCAAAATTAAAATGATACAGACTTTCTGTATATTATACTCATTTGTGTAGAGGTTCCATCGTCTGTTTTTCATTTATAACTTTTACAACTAATACAAAAACCATCCTTTGAATTAAACATACATTTTATTACACCAACTTGTATTTACATTTTCATGACTAGAATATACAATTTTGACTTTGTGGCATTACTTTGGCTACAGAGTATTCTATAATATTTTGTTGAGGCTCCAGGGTGAATACCAATTACCTATACACAATGGCTATCAGCTGACTTATGTTGACATAGTGTCATAAAACCCCTGGTAGTTAAACACGGTTACACCACCACCTACCATGGGGAGTGACCGGGGAAAACACTCGTATTACCAATGCTCCAGTTATTAGTGCCCCACCTGTTGGCAGGTGTAGGCCTCCCCTCTATAAGATGAGGTGGAGGAGGTCCCTGAGTTACCCATCTGTAGACCCCACCGTTACCACTAACCACATTTTCCAAACCTGCAAATTGTAGAACTTGCCAGGCCCAGAGCAAGGGCCGAGTGAAATAATCCCCCAATCACTACCAGTCTCCCTGAACCGCTACATGAGAGCCCCAGTCAGCTACCAAATCTGCCTGGGGTTCTCACCTCCACAAAATTTTCATTATTGAATCATTGGAAAAGTTGATTTTGTTGTGCGTAGGAAAGACTCAATCCCCCCTTGTATATTATTTAAGAAAACCTGATTTCCAGTTTGTGACAAATGAGTTCCATCTGTTCTGTATAAAGACACTTCACTTGCCCTAATGTTCTCATGTAATATAGCTTTCCCCCCGTTTTCTATTACAAAGTTTTTGACCACTGAATTCACTCTTTTTCTCTTCTGTTCGATTATTGCACCCGCATTTAAGGGGGCAAAATGCCAGTATCTGCGCTGTAGCATTGAAGACCATATTATAATAACATTTTAAAATAAAGCCTTGTAACGTAGGATAGAACATTTTTTCGATTAAAGCCTTCCCTGTCAATTCTAAATCTGTCAAATCATTAGCTCCACAGTGAATAACAATAAAATGAGGAGAAGGTAAAAAATTTCTTTTTGCGTCCAGTAGGGAGTCCAAATCTTTAATCTGTAAACCAGGTTGCCCAATCCAGTATGTTGTTACACCTTTTGATCCCAGTCCCAGGTTGTTCCTACCATATTTCTTCGCCTCTACGTTGGCCCAATGAACAAGGGAACTTCCAACAATCCATAAAATCTTGAGACCTGTTAAAACCTGTAGCTTGTTAGCCTTTTGAAACTAGAAAAATTGTAACCTAATATAGCGAGAATAAGCATGCGATTTCCATCTGCCTAATCTCATAATTACCTCCTCTGAGACCAACTGCCTGGCTAGTTCCGTGGCTCCCCCAATTCTAAAACTATGTGACCTAAAATGACCTTTACTCATATGAAGAAAATGTAAAGCTTTTTCCAGTACACTACTGAATTGGCATCTAGTTAAAGGCATACCAGTATAATGGATAAACAAATCTGTATTGTTACAGGTAGGTCGTACCTTTAAATATTCGTTAATGAGTCGTATCGGACAGTAGTTTTTTTCTGTTCTCAGGTATCAAAAAAGTAACAGACTTTCCCTTTTGGTCAGTTTTTGACCACCTTACTCTTAGCTCCAGGACTTTTCTCCTAACTAAAATATCAGAAATTGTTAAGTTGGAGCCATTGATAACAGACTTGGATTTTGAAGTAGTGATTTCTCCTTCTCTCAGCAAACCAAAGAAGGCAACAGAAAAAACTGCTGAAAATAAAGCAGCTTCATATTTACTCTTACATACTTTATCTAAACAACTTATCATATCTGATAACAATTGCACTGTAATTGGTGCTCTAATGTCATTACGTTTTCCTCCTTGAATTCTTTTTATTCCTTGTAATGCCTTTCCGATTATAAAGAATTTTGTAGTATCCTGTATCCCTTGAATTTTATGATGGTATGAAACTCCTGATATATAAGATGATATGGTCCCCCCCCCGAAAGACCCTGTACTGACAAAAAAGCTATAAAATTTAGCAAATTATTGACTGGCACCGGCCAATCCTGTTTCAATTTGTAAGATGATCTAAAAGTACAAAGTTTTGACAGAGCCAAATTGTATGATTTTTGTGTGTTTTTGGACACACCTTGATTGACAATATAATCAGCCACCTGACTTAAATGTTCCAGATCTGTGTTGGAATTTTGGTTGGCCACTGGTCTGCTTCTGAAGCTAGGCTTCTGAACTTCCCCCACTGAGAACGAGAAAGACAATCAGCAATTTTGTTTTGTTTTGGAGGGATATAAATTGCCTTAACTAATGTATTATTTTTTAAGTTCATTAAAACCATCTGTCTTACTAAAGTCATAACTCTACTTGATTTGCTAGTTTTCATATTTATGATTTGAACAACCGCCTGATTATCAACATGAAAAATAACATTTTTGTTAACAAAATAGGATTCCCACGACATAAGAGCAGCTACAACTGGAAACAACTCTAACAATGTCATATCTCTGGTGATTCCAGTCTCAACCCAATGTTTTGGCCATATGCCTTGAGCCCACTGACCTGCAAAATAGATCCCATACCCGCCTTTGGACCCCCCTGCACTATCAGTGAACAACTCTAATTTTTCATTTGAAACCCATACATTGTCTGTTATTACAGTGACACCATTGTAAAGTTTTAAAAAGTCTAACCAAACTTCTAAATCTGCTTTTATCTGCTTGTTTACTCGAATTTTGTAATACGATTTTCTTACCCCGATTGTTGAATTTAGGAGTCTGCGACAGAAGGTGCGGCCTGGAGCAACTACCTTACACGCAAAATTCAGGAGCCCAAGAAGGGATTGCATATCTTTAAGAGTTATTTTAGAACTGTCCAAAGTATCTCTGATTTTTTGTGAAAGTTTGACAAGTTTTTCATTTGGAAGTCGCATGATTAAATTCTGTGTATCAAATTCTATACCCAAAAACATAAGTCATGTAGTCGGCAAAGTAGTCTTGTCACTAGCAAGAGGAATACCTATTTTGTTGCATACCTCTTGGAATAACTTCAAAGTATTGCCAACTTTTGATGTTTGGCTCGACTCTACAAAAAGAAAATCATCTAAATATTGGAGTATATCATCATTTCCGCTTTTTAGCTGTATTATCCAATGCAAAGCTTTTGCAAATTTCTCCCATAGGGCACAACTTATTGAGGACCCCATAGGCAGCATTTTATTAAGATAATATTCACTCTGAAATTTTATCCCCAACAAGTCAAAATCGTGCGGGGCAATTGGCAACAAACGAAAAGCCGCTTTTACGTCACACTGACTTAATCGGGCAAATGTTTTGTGTCTATTAATCAAACATGCTGCTTCGTCCACTGAACCGTACTGCACTGAACAATGATCTTTATCAATAAAATCATTTATTGAATTATTCTCAGGATAGGATAAATGTTGAATAAGTCTGAAATCCCTATCATTTTTTGGAACTAGCCCCATTGGTGATACCTGAAGTGTGGGAAAAGGTGGGTATTTGAAAGGGCCAGCAATGCGACAAAGTTTAACTTCCTTCATTAATTTTTCTTTAAAAATTTTGGGTAGCTTTAATGCACTTTTTAAATTGGAACTCTCCCTTGGTTCCCTAGAGCCAAAATATTTTAATGAAAAACCGTATTTGAAACCAAATATAATTTCATGTGCTACATTGTTAAGTGGGTAGAATTCTAAATAATTTTCCAAGACTGATACTTTTATAGGAGTATTTCCCAATGAATAAAAATTAATACTTTTTGTTACTTCTTCCTTGGGCCCGGTTATTACATTGGGCCTTTCTGTGTTTGCCACTGCATATTTCACAGATGTGTTTAAACCTACAACGAGGGAAGTAGGGACAGTCCTTACCATTATTATAGTATTTACATGACATATTTACACTTCCACTAGTTACCTGTGATTGTTCTATTGTTTGAAAGTGTAGCTGCATTTCATTTATAATTACCACGATTTTGTGTATTTGTTCTATAACCCTGTGATTGAACTGACACACTGTTATGTACTGTGGGAGATGTGATGTGTAATAGCCAATATTCACCGTGTATATTTCCCCAAGATAAATTTGGATTCTTTTCTATGTTTAGCCTAAATTGCTCGTCATAGGTGGCCCAGTTTTCTGACCTTGTTGCCGCTAATCTTATATCGCGCATATATTTTAACAATTCCTGTGCACGTGTGCTGTATTTCTCAATGTATATATATACATTGAAATTTTGACAATTTTCATTATTGACTTATAGTTCCTTATAGATTGGAAATTTGCACTTTATGTTGTTTTTATGCAATTTACTAATGAATTGTTAAGCCAATGCTTTTATTATGTTTATTAATTTTGATATGCTTTAACCATGGTTACTGCATTACAAAATCGTGATTAATTTAAATATTTGTAATATATTTATTTTTCTGTTTAAGAGTTATGGTACATGTACTTTATAAATATGAAAATAGGCATAGAATGTTGATGGTTATAAACGCCTGAAAACGTGAAACCCAATTTGATGTTAATTGAATTTCAAAACTTAATTCTAGTTACCTTTTAATGTATTACAATGTACCTTAAAATTTGTCATAAATGTACATGTACCTAGATAAAAACTCTAATAAAGAAAAGTGATGAGTAAGAATAGTTAATTTCCGGACATAACTTTAGTTTAAGTGAATGGATCTGTATGAAATTTAAACTCAAGGATGTAAACTTGAGAAGGAAAGTTGGAATTGATTTTTGGGGTAATGGTCCCAATAGTTTAGGAATTAAGGTCCTAAAAAGGGGTCCAAATAAGCATTTTATAGTTTCCAGACAATAACCTGCGTGTAAGTTTATGGATCTTTCTGAAATTGAACCACAAGGTTCCATACCAAAAAAGGAAGTTTGGAATTGATTTTGGGGGTTATGGCCCTAACTGTTTAGGAATTAGGGGACTAAACCAATACTTTTCTAATTCTTTGTATAAATTTCTTATTTTTTTTTACCAACTTCAACAGGGTTTTATTTTTGAATTCTTGGGGTTCTTTAATATGCTGAATCTTACCATGTATTATATTTTTGAATTTTGGGCCCCATTTTGAGGACCAAAGGGTACAAAATTAAACTTTGTTTGATTTTAATAAAAAAATGAATTATTGGGGTTCTTTGATATGCCCAATCTAACTCTGTATTTAGATTTTTAATTTTTGGAACCGTTTTCAAATTGGTCTACATTATGGTCCATAGGGTCCAAAATTAAACTTAGTTTGATTTCCTCAAAAATTGAATTCCTGGTGTACTTGATATGCCGAATCTAACTGTGTAATATTTTTTTTTTTTATTTTGGGTCCGGTTTCTAAATTCCTTTACATTAAGGTTCAAAGGGTCAAATATTAAACTTAGTGTGATTTTAACAAAAATTGATTTTTGGGGGTTCTTTGATATCCTGAATATAAACATGATAAACATGTATTTAGATTTTTGATTATGGGCCAAGTTTTGAAGATTGTCTAATTTGGGGTACAAAGTTAAACTTTGTTTGATTTTAACAAAAATTGAGTTCTTTGGGTTCTTTGATATGATGATTCTCACCACGTATTTACATTTTGATATTTGGGTCCCGTTATGAAGTTGGTCCTCATTGAGGTTAAAAGGGTACAAAATCTAACTTTTGTTTGATTTATGAAAAATTTAATTATTGGGTGTTTTTGATATGCTGAATCTAACCATGTATTTAGATTTTGGATATTGGACTATAATAGGAAAATTTAAAAGTTTTAAGTTCTTAGGCCACATTTATTCTGTGTCAGAAACCTATGCTGAGTCAATTATTTAATCACAATCCAAATTAAGAGTTGTATCAAGCTTGAATGTTGTGTCCGTACTTGCCCCTTCTGTTCAGGGTACTACCTTTGCGGCTGTGTCAAGCTGCGCACTATAGGAATATTGCCATGGTGATTTTCCCCATATATATGCATTTTTGGGGAAAACTTGGTGGGATTAAAAAATGTAAACGGCAACACATATCAGTAAGACCATTTAAAATAATTTGTATGCCCCATTCATGGGCATTATGTTTTCTGGGCTGTGGGTTTGTCTGTCCATCTGTTCCGCTTTAGGTTAAAGGTTTATGGTCATTGTATTTTTGGATGGAATTGTATTGCAATCAACCTTTAACTTAAAACACATGTTCCCTATGATATGATCTTTTTAATTTTAATGCCAATTAGAGTTTTGATTTCAATTTCACGGTCCACTGAACTGCAGAACATAGAAAATGATATCTTGTGGAAGTGGGGAATCTATATTCTATGGACACGTTCTTGTTGAGTCATAAATTACATTTTAGATTTATACTATGTAATGAAGATTTGAGAGTGGACATTCGTTTGCCTTTGTTGAAGGTGCAAATTTATATATTTAGGTGTGTGACACAGTTTGTTAAGAGCCTCAAATCAATCCCTCACCCATGAACAGTTCTGATAAAGTTTGAAGTATCTGTTTGTTCCTCCATCGGCATTAGTTTGGTAAATAAATTTTACTCACTGTTTTTGTCATTCGTGAAGATATTTATTTGATGTTTGGTTTTTTATTTTATCAATGCAAGTTACGAAGGAGTTTGAATTTTGTTCCAGTCTAATGATTTTGGGCAGAGTTATGGTCCTTTGACTTTTAAAATTCACTAAAATAATCAGTTTTAAATGCCATGCTTGTTGTACGCCCGTTTAGTCGGAAACCCGGTTGAAATAGAACAAAAGAATCGAAGCTCTTTGTTAGAGAAGGCGATAAATGCTTACTGTAATGTTTACTATAGTGACAAAAAATTAAAAAGTTAATAGAAACAAACAAAATAACAATTTTCTTCTCAATTACGAAGTGTTTTATTTTAAAAACACCATTTGCATAAGTTTTCAATTTATCTAGTACATAGTAAAGCAAAACAATTAGATATCAAGTCGACGACATGGGTATCTTTCACGTTGGATGTAGACAATGCATAACCTCCAATTTTTAAAAAAAATTACCACCGACGGAAAACATATTAATCTATTAGTTCAGTAAATTTCGTGTCTGCCCTTTAATTATGAGACTCATTAAAAAAAATCAAAAAATGGGTAACAATTTGAATCGAAAAGAGAGAATCGAGAGCACCTTTTTATGTTAGGGCGTGTTTGGGTTGAATATTTTGTCTTGATATCGTACAAAGCAAGAATATTTCATACATCGTTTCGCTTCAGATTCTATCATTTTTATATATCAAAGCTACAGGTTGACTTTATAACATAAAAAAAATCACAGTACTAAAAGATGAAACATATGGGTCAAGTGAAATACCTATCTAATTAGTCTCGATTATCCAGACGCTCCATATGCATATGTAGAGTCTGGATCCAATCGGTTCGAATGATTGTAATGTGAGGGCGTGTCCAAATATGCAAACACACGAGTTGGATATTTTCGGAATGTTTCTAGACTTATCGTTCATTTGCGATAAAACTAGATGAAAACAAACGGAGGAAGTAGCAATCACCATGCCTGAAAAATTTGTAAAGCTAGGTAATTATATCTGAAGCTATGTTTTTGTAAATATATACTTTCAAATACTTCATTAATAAGAACTACCTTCTTCTTCTTTATTCTTTCCTCCACTATCTGGAGTACCACTACTTTTGTAGTGTAGCACGGATAAGCAACTGTGTGCATGTGCAGGAATATTTTACAGTGAATATGATCGGTGCCAGGATTATTTCGCCTAAATTAATTGTTCAATATACTGGTGTAAAGGATATAAACACAGCCTGGTGTACCCACCACCAATTTACAACGCAATGGCAGTTGGTCTTATCCAAAATGAGCTAAGGCTGCGATCCCATAAAACTTGAGTGTTATTAAAATAACTTAATGCAAAATCACTTTTGTACAAGTGCAGGAAACTGTTCCATCACCATACTGTATACATGTGTACTCCATTTAAGGCACACATGTTATGTCAATTATACACTTATCAATGTATATTACTTTAAAAGTTCATGCACTGTTTACACTAATATTTTCTACCTCTAAAGAAATAAAACTCTGCATACTCAAGTACGTGCATTACTTTCTTGTAGATACGTCTGTTTGTTATTTACAGTCCCCTTTATCGTTAAACAGTTAAAGTTGCAATTTTGTCATTTATAATTTTCAGATCAATTTTGCACATCTTGGAGAGAAAGTAAAACAAACAATGGAATGTAGCAAAGTGGACATTATTCCTGATGAGTGCTGAATATGAAGATTGTTTGAACGGCGGTATACAACTGCATGTTGCCTTTATTTGATAAATTTACTGATAGGATAAATCTATAATTGTTTATTTTATAAAACTGACTTTGAAATAACCAATAGAATTTCCATAACAACATGTACATGTAGTTTCTTCCATGTTACAAGCTGATTTAATCATTCATAATGTGTTCTAACCACAACCATATTTGGCTATGAGTGAATATAATTTCATTTATTCATAATTTCTATATTCATTATTTTGCAACCCTGCAAATTAAAACAGATCTGGAGACATTGTTCATTGTATACTTATTAAAATTTACTTTTTATAATGATAAATTGTTACTCATAAAATTTTATAGTTTTTTAACTAAATTAATGATTATTCCATTATTGTATTTTCTAGCACTTCTTTTTAACATGATGGAGTTGCGAAAATTTACCACGGTTCTATGGACAACTGAAGGAGAATAATTTCATATGTCAAAGGACAGGAGACTTTCCATGCTTAAAGACTTTAAATGCTAAAATTGTAAGGCTTTAAGAAACTAATGTATATGTATATGGTCTTGTCTTAAGTTTCCATAAAAAAACATTAAGTATAATTTAAGTCTTAACTTTTTTATTTAGACATATTTTTAAGAAAAATATAATGTTTTAACTTTGTTCAATGCATTTTTATAATTTCTTTAATTGGAAGAAATAAAGCACTTAATTTATACACAATAACCTTTAGATTTAAGCTTTTGTATGCACCTTTTTAAGATCATTACATGGAGCTTACACTGTTTGAAGAGATGTGGGTATATGCCAATGAGACAGCAACTCAACTTCAAGAATACCCAAAGGAACATATCAAGATACTTGTTTTAACTGTCTAAGGGCTATTCCAGAAAAAAATGTATGGGGGGGGGGGGGGGGGTTGGAAGGCACATTGTATTAATAATACATGGGTGATGGGTATCAGAGCAACTTTTCACACTATAGTGCGCTATAATTCTCAATTACAATTGTATGGGTGGCGGGTGCTGACAAAAACTGCCTTCCAACCCCCCCCCCCCCCCCCCCCCCCATACATTTTTTTCTGGAATAGCCCTAATCAAACCTAATGCTCCCTACAGTCAAATATCGAACAATTAAAAGATTAAACGCATGCAGTAATTCTTTAAATACATAATGTTTGTCCCCAACTAATAAAGCAGTTGTCTGAACTTGTGTCATATCTTTGTAGGGAAATAAGATGCAGAGAACCATTCATGAAGTGTATACATGAAACTGATATTTACAATGATCTTCAGAGCTATAACTCTAGCCCTTAAGATTACATTACACTACTATTGCTTTCTAATTCTATTATCAACAGTAGAAGAGAAAAGATTCAGGACTAAGAGTGATTTTTGCAATTTACTATGGATGATGACTTAATCAAATTTGGATGCATTGATGAAATTCATACAACGATGACAGTTAATTCTTTGAACAAGAAAAAGCTGTAGATATTTTCAATGGTGCAAAACAAAAAAAGTATGAACTATAAAATGATTAAAACTGTGTTGAATTTTCAATTTTTATAAAAGTTACAACATTTACCTACACGTAAAGAAATATAATAAACCCCAAAGATGCTTTTATTTAGATTGATTGTAAAGTTTACATGTATGGCTGGCATGCATCATCTATCTGTCTTTGTTCATGGTTCATAAGTCAGTGTAACTTTTCAAATGGTGGATCCTCCTCTAAGATACTAAAAACAAACTGTCTCTAAATGTCTATTTGGTTTATGGAATGATTGTAAGGTGTACAAGTCTGTCAGGCTTGGTTTATCTGTCAGACCTTGACCTCATTGTTATGAATCATTAATATCTTTAAACTTGTAGTAAACTTTTATCTGTTAGACTGATAATATAAATCATTTAAGCAGGAAACACATTCCAGCTTGTTTTAGATATCAATCTCTTGGTGAAATTTCTTATTTTACAAATCTTGAAAAAAATAATTTATGATCAAATTAAAGAAGATATTTAGTGCAGAATATTTTATTTCATGTTGCTATATTATACTGATAGGGTCTGAGTCTTTTGCAATTTTTATATAAACATGAAGATTGCATTTTTGGGTTCATGCATAAAAAAAATTAGGTCAAACAGTCCTAGAATGTAGACGGTAGATTTGCTTAAAATTGGTGTAAGGAAGATATTATTTGAAGCAAACTTTACAGATATATCTTTTCATTATTAAGTCTTTTAAGTTTTTGCAGTGAACATTTACATATAATTGTCAATATTTTTTTTATACATAAATAACTTAGTTAAGAAGATGCGGTTATAATTGCAAATGAGATGACTTTCCACTAGAGAGCAAATGATATGGAACTTGATAACTCAATAAATGTGACCATATTGCTTTCAACAATGAGAAAAACCTATATTGCATAGTGAGCTATAAAAGGCCACAAAATAGAAATGTAAAACAATTCCATAGAGAAAACTTAGTCTGATTTATGTTGAAAATGAATTAAATACAAATATGATATACAGCAACTGAAGTACAGGTTCTCGACTTGGGACAGTCACATTCAGAATTCAAAAGTGGTGGGCTTAAACATGTTGGCCAGCGCCAAACCCCCTTCTAACCTTGGACAATGATTTAACAGTACCATATATGAAGTTGAATTATGAAAATCAGTTGATTAGGACTGAACTTGTATTGTATTTACTGGCAGTTACTGCTAGTTCAAAGTCAATAACAACTTGTAAAAAAAATCTGTTTCTTAAGACTAAAGTATCAATCAGCACACATCCAATTGATTTAAGTGTAAAGATGTAATTAACAGTCTTATTTATGAGAAATCCACCTATAAGATAAAAACGAGTTCATGCCAAATGAATAAAAGCACTGCTCTGTTTTATAGATGCACATTAGAGGGGCAGATCCCAGATGTCCCGATTCAAATGCATCGTTCTAAAAAAAAAGAGGTCTGGATTTGTACTGCATTTACAATATGTCTCATACTAATTCACATTCTGAGCAGTCCTCCAAAGTCCATGCATTGATCTTCATCTATAAAAAAAAAGCCTGATAAATGACACTGGTGTGGTTTTCTTATTAGTTACAGTAACAATTTTCACTAATTTAATCTTTGAACTTGTCAATGATGATATGACTTGCAGAATGTTTATGCTCCAAAGTAAGAGAGTTCCAGACTTCTGCTCTTATGTGTGTGCAAAAATGTAATATTCTACAGCACAATTGTATATGCCATTTGCTAAGGTGAGCTGCATGCCTTTTTCTCGTTAATTATTTTGTCATTCATTCTTCCGTTGGTCTTTCATTTTTTTTTAATTTTTATTCATTTGGTTATGTCAGTGCCTGGTTTAGACTATACAGTAATAATTTGCTCATTGTTCATTGATGTCGTATGGTGGACTACAATACTTTAACCAAGGTCATTTCATAGATATTTGTGGACCGAGCAATAGTTAAGCCCTTTTTCCAATATCCCTACGGTTTCACCTAAAAATTTCTAAATTTTCCCTTTTTTCTATGTCATATGAATTAAAATATACTACAAATAACTTGTATTTGCTATTTTCTATCAATTTCAAGTTTAGTTTCCACAGCGGTCATACTTATTTATTTTACCTTGTTTGTGAATTCCCTACTCTGCCTTCTTGGTCATCATTGTCATATTTTACTTTTTCTCTATTTTTTGGGGGGTTAATCCCTACAAGTATATACAAACAAATGAACAGCACTGTTTTCTTCTCAAAACCAGTGAGGCCGTCAACAAGGAGCAACAATTGCATCTTTTTCGTGTGATGATAAATCCCCCCTCTTTCTTCCCAAAGATATGGAGAAGGGCCTTTACCATCGCATGGAACAATTAGCCGTGTAAAACAGCGAGACAATGTTAGGGAGCTACCATTTGATTTTTATGGGGGGGGGGGGCGCTAGGATGAAAAATTTTGTCCTGCATTTTTTTTTTAGTTGTAATCTCTGTCCTGCCTTTTGTATTTTTCACTCTATTCGGTCCTGCCCTTTTTTTTTTTTAGTTTATCCTGACTTTTTTTTAACCTAAATTGTCATCCTGAGTTTTTTTTTTTTTGCAAGTGTCTCATCCTGCCTTTTTTGGTAGCTCCCTTAGCATTTAGAAAAAAGATCCGTATAAAATGAAAGATTTACAATATTGAATTCGAAGTGTTTTATTAAATCTTAGTATATGTAAATGTGAAAAATATTCATTTTATTAATTTCAAATGCAACCCACCTCCCGGCCAGCCGAATTATTTTTACTTTAATAATTATATACCACAAAAAGCACCATGATGTTTAATTTGAGATATAGCAGTTATGTCAAATTTCTACCGTGTCAGGATAATAGCAAAACTGAAAACAAAATAAAGTCAATATGATTAAATCTATGAGGTTTAACTATTTACTAAGGCCCTTTCCATTTTGGAAAGATGATTGATTTGTTGCATGCATTTTCCAGAAGGATAGTATATATACAACTCCTTGGTTTAACATCACAGTCAAGTATACATATCTTGAAATTTGAAAGAAAGAAAATAAATAAATCAAAGGTAAAACATTATTTTTGATACCAATAATGACCAATCGGTATATATATATATATATATATACAACTCGTCTAAACATTATGTACACAGCCATGTATCACCATCATTGATGGCGATCCGATGGATACATCTGTTGTAGGGTTGTCACTGACTCAGACGTACTTATATATATATATATATATATATACCTTTAACATTGCTAAAGGAAAAACGTTAGTCAGAGGTTATCATCCAAGGAACACAACATATTGTCTTGAGGTGCTGCCGACATGTGCCAAATATCAAAAGATTTTGTAACAGGACAAACGGATCTGCTCCCAACACAAAAGTGTAAACAAAAATCATCTTTTTACTTTGAGGTCAAAGGTCAAAGTACAGCAAAACTTGTATTGTAGGTATCTGTGGGATTGACTTATTATCTACTGGCCAATTCAATAAGAATTTTCTTACATCTTCCAACTAAGTACTTTAATGATAAAAATTTGTTCAAAAGAAGCCAACAGGAAATAAACAGTGTATATTTTATGATTGCTATGGCAACCAAATAAACAAAGTGGAGACAAGACTACACCTTTTTTTCTTTCTTTTTTTCATCAAAACCGTTTACCTAAACATGGTAAATACAATAAAGATGCAAAAGAATATGGTATTTGGCAACTTGATCCATGTTATACCTTTTTGGTTTGCCAACGAATATTTTTCTCAATTTAACAATTTTCTCTATTTTTGCATTTTTTTACCTTATTTTTTGAAAAAAAATAAAAAAGACACCAAAAAATTTTATTTTCATTATTTTTTACACCACCATAGTACTAGACTTCCATATAAGTAGTTAAGTCATCAGTGTTGTTTCCTCTGGTGATGGATAATTGAAAACGGTTAGTAACTGGCTTTTCTCATTTTTTACAATTTCTCTATTTTTGCATCTTTTTACCTTACTTTTTGAAACAAAATTGAAAAAGATACCAAAAGTTTTATTTTCATTATTTTTTACACCAACAGAGTTCTAGACTTCCGTGTACGTAGTTTAGTCATATGTGTTGTTTTGCTCCGGTGATGGATAATTGAAAACGGTTAGAAACTGACTTTTCCCCCATACATTTCAATGAAAATTCGCAGATTGAGCGCTTATATTGAATTTAATTAAAAAAAAAAGTCAAATTCACAAAAAATTGTAAAAAAATATATATTCCCAGTCAGTATATATGTTATACTGAAAGGGTAAAATATATATTTGACCATATTATTTTTTTTTTAGTTGAACAGTCTTGCCTCTTAACATATGGGAGAACTGGTTCGATGTTTACTTATATCAGTAGCGGACCTGTTTCAAAGTTAACGTTTTCGGCAGGCATAAAAAAAGTCCTAGGACCAAGTCCGCTTTTCATATTAACAAGATTGTAGTCCTAGGATTGGTCAGAGCAGTCCTGAATCCTGTCACAGGTTAACAGTCCAAATGACTGGTTATCAAGGTAACTGGCTGTACAGGTTTTGACCGCACAAACCTGTACATTGTTTTTAGCTGTGCATTTTTTTTTATAAATGAGATTATGAAGAAAAGTGATATATACAATGTGGGATAGAAAAATCAAAACTTTCAACAGATTCGAAATCAACAATATACATGATATAAGCATGCTATTTATCAAGTACTTCAAACAAATCTTTGACACTTCGAATTCAATTTATTCTACTATTGTTAAAGGCTTTGAGGTAACAATTTATTACCAGGATTTTTATTTTACCAAGTAAGCAGATTGGATTGTTTAGGAGCTCAATAAAGGCTTGAAGACGAATACATCTGAAGTGTAGGGTTTTGTTGTGCGGTTTTGGAAATCAGTCCAAATTTAAAACTTTCATTCTATTTTGTTCGGCTTGTAAAGAGGTAGCTTAACGTTTATGTTTGTCACAGATATAATTTTCCGAACATGGATATTTCGTTGTTTAATTGGAGAATTTTTCATTTCCTTTTCCTAAACCTCAGTGTAAAAATTACGTCATGCATAATAGTTATCAAAGGTACCAGGATTATAATTTTGTACACCAGACGCGCGTTTCGTCTACATAAGACTCATCAGTGACGCTCATATCAAAATATTTATAAAGCCAAACAAGTACAAAGTTGAAGAGCATTGAGGATCCAAAATTCCGAAAAGTTGTGCCAAATACGGCTAAGGTAATCTATGCCTGGAATAAGAAAATCCTTAGGTTTTTCAAAAATTTAAAGTTTGGGAAACAGGAAATTTATAAAAATGACCACATGATTGATATTCATGTCAACACCGAAGTGTTGACTACTGGGCTGGTGATACCATCGGGGACGAAACGTCCACCAGCAGTGGCATCATAAATGATACTTAAGGCAACAGCCGGGACAAAAACTAATTCCTTGGCAAATTATTTTAGCTTTTGTTTGTCCAGAGAAAAATAGCTATTATGGTTGCTGTTAGGAGTTAAATGTTCTACAAAATGTTTAATACGAATATCATCGGCATCACTAACAGTGACACACTTAAGTAAACGAATATATAGTGTCACAGTACCATCCAAACAATTATTATGACAATAACTGTATTGAGAGGCTATTCAAAATATTTTGGACTGCAAACGACAAGACATAACACATTATCCAACTGAAACGACATCAGAAATTTCAATAATAAATAAATGAGTTGTGAATGTAAAGAATACCGAGACACGTCGTACAAATTTCGTATAGCAATGCAATATTACACTCTGTAAACCAGTCATTTTCGGGAATTGGTCACATTCGGCAAACAGACCACATAGATGATAAACCACAATATAAGACGTGGTAAAAATGTCATAAGTTAGTTTAGACACAGACGCATCGTAAAGATCTACCGACTTTTTGATGGTTGCCATAACATTTACTTAGTTTAATGTTTACAATCTTTCCTCGTCGTAACTCTGTTGGACCAGTTCTAAAGCACCCTCCTGACAATGACATTCGTATGATGTGAACATGCACGAGCAAAATGTATTAATTGAGATATCTAAGCAAATGAGTTTTGTAAGAATTTTTGTGATGATAATTACTTATACTTCCATACAGATAGCTTTAAATGCTTTCATAACAATGTATTGAGCTGTTTTGTTGCATGCATATATTAGGTAAATTTAAAATAAGCCAGTTTTAATACATTGATGTAAACATAACTAATTTGATGTTCGAACATTTAATACAGACATATTTGGAAGAATGACATGTGAATTATACGCATTGAAGAAAAGAAATAGTGTTTCTGGATTAAATATTTGAAATTAAAATCGTAAGTCACTACATAAATAAAAATTTAAAAATATTAGCCATAAATCTTTATAAAACTTTGATGTATACTTGTGCTACATGCATTGATACGTCATTCTGTAAATTCAAAAGCTCAGCGATTTCACTTTCGCAGAACACTTTATTTTATACAAAGATTATTACATGTTTAAACCTTTGTTCGAAATTCTTTTAATGAATGATATTAACTATTTATACCATCATTTACAAGGTTTTCGACCAAGTCCATTATATATAGTGTTTCTTACATCAGATGCATTACGCATGTGCCTTTCCGCAGATAGGAGCCTCTTATTCAGTGGCTGTACATTTTTGTACATTTTAGGGTAGTCGCGCAGTTTTAAACATCAATTTTTAGACTTCGGTTTTTTTTCTGCTTCATGGTGAGTTGCTGTCTCTTTGACATGTTCATCATTTCAATTATCAATTTGTATTCATGCTGGTTGTTCGTTTATAATGTGGTACAAAAATTAGGCCGTTTGTATAAAAAGTAGGCCTATTGAGTTATTTTACTTTTATCACTATAGGGACTTGTATAGCTGACTATGAGGAATAGTGTGTTGTATTGTTGAAGACTGTATACTAACCTTAGTTGTTAACTTCTATGTCAATTAGTGTCATGTGGAGAGTTGTCTCATTGGCGATAATACAAAATCTTCCTTTATTTTATATTATATTGGACACAAAATAGTTACAGACTTGGCAAAATGGCATCAGTTAAATAAATCCAATTGATTATGTTTTCTAATCTTTGTTACAAACTCTTATTCAGCAGATGAAGAAGAGAATGGATGATAAATATAAAACATAATGACTGGGTTTTAATTAGAACATTTCCCCATTGTGTAAAATATTTATTATAATTATAAATTCACACGAAGACTTCACCAGAAAATTGACAATGATTGACGCTTTATCTAAAATAAGCAGAATATTTGTATCTTAATGCCTTATTGTATTTGCTAAGACAGGAATTTTTATTGCAATCCTGTAAACGCGAATACATTACGTTTGTGCTAACATGAACTATCATTGATATGGCCATAATTACTTATTTACTCTTTAAAAAAATTTTTGAAATGCTTAAGGAATAGATTACAGTAGCTGAATTTGACAAAAACATTTTTGAGAAATCGTTGTTTTCCTCTTATATTTGTTGTGTTTCGCTCAATTTTAGTTTGTAACCTGGATTTGTTTTCTCTCAATCTATTTACGACTTTCGAACAGCGGTATACTACTGTTGCCTTTACTTGGTCCTCAAAACTCTTCAACTTGGCACTTAATTTGGCTATTTTTTACTCATTTTTATTCGAACGTCATTGATGAGGCTTTTGTAAAAAATGTACACAAAATGCGCGTCTGGTGTGCATACAAAATTATAATTCTGATATCAATGATGGTTTTATGAAAATATTAGCCTCTCAGACAACGGATTGTGTATTAATAATTCAAGTTTTTTGCTTTTTATACCAAGAGTAAAAATGTACACTATAATCTAAGGAAATCATCTTAAGGTCAAGGAACAGTAAATGGGCTATGTCGCAGATTTGGTTAAAAATTTGCATCTTAAATGTGATTGGTGTTGATTTTATCTATCTATTCTACATGTTTTGGGGAAATTTCTTTGCTTCTTGATTGTCCATTGATGGCTTTCGGCTGTTTTCCACTCTTTGATCGGGTTGTTTTCTCTTTGAGTTGTCTCTTCGACATATCCCCCCATTTCCATTTTCAATTTTTTTTCCAGAAGATAATTGACATATCTACTGCTAGACGTACAGAGTACAACAATCGATCATAAAAATACGACGAAATTCATCCTTTTAATGCTACACGTTGAAATCTTTGTCAAAGTGGTATTGTGGTCTTACAAATGTTATATTACAACATTTAAAATTTACTTTGTAGCTATCAACACTTCAAGAAAACAGAATATTGTAAAACTTCAAAAGCCATATGAATTGCATAATAATAATATAAACTGCAAATCACACCATTACGCTTTTGAAATTAAATCATGCGGATCATATTATTGATTTTAAGTATTAGTCAAATCAGGGACATACGCTATTGTATCGCATTATGAATAATTATGAGAAAATTGTTATTGTTAAAAAGTGATACCATTACGTGAATGAAAATTCTCCATATTCTGGAATTTGCATAAAAGTTTGCTATATTCATCACTACCTTTGAACAACAAATTGAAAACCTACTATTTATATATCTGACATCAAAATTCCGATTGGATTGACGAAATTATGTTACCTCGCTAATATAAATTAATTTGTACAAACTCAGCAAAGTATTTCCCCTGTTCTGTATAATTTCCTACACTGTACGAATATTTTTTATAAATTGACTTCAACATATTTTTTTTTATATTTTCCTACTCGGTACGAATGTTGTTTTAATCCAGCAATTTACTATTTAACTTGCATGTATAGTTTTATGTCGTAGTTAGATGTTACGCTTGTCCAAATTGTTAATTTGAATTGGAAACTTTTGATATGTCAACTGTCAGAAATTTTTTGAGTTTCAAAGGGAATGAAAACTTTACCAAACAATAATTCAAGAAGTATACAGTGACGAAGAAATAATTTACGAACAAAAGTCATAGACAACCAAGTAATTAAAAAGTTAAATCTTCATTCTCATTATAAAAAATCTGTATTTAACTGTCCTTTTTTTATTTACATTAAACTTCCTCTCCCGAAAGAGAAGAAATATTAAACCAACTACCGACGACTACAAGTAAAACGAGAAAAAACTACAGGACTGGCATAAAATCAAATGATGTAAATGTATTACCTCTTTTGCATTTGCCGCTTTATCTTAATTCATTTACTACACGCAGTTTAATATAATATCTGTTTGCATTTTTTTTGTTTACTTGTTTACCTGTACATGAAAAATGTTCAAACCTGTCCAGTGAATAACATGTACACGCTATCTACAGTTATAATGCATAAAATATATATTTGATTTGATGATTTCTCTGTTTACTTTTGTATCAATTACGCGAACATAAATTCACGTTGGTTTCCATATTTTTAGGGGGAAGTGGGAAGAGAAATAAATTGTTTATATTCTAGTTGTATTTTCGTAAAAGAAATAATTATTCCAGGAAGGAAGTGTGAGAAAAAATGAAATAAATATTTTAAACTACAGATAGCATGGATAATGACAAATCGGTTGATTTTAAAAGTTATGTATCTAGACTTGCACTAAAAGGTAGAATAACAATAATACCACCTCAAATGAAAATTCAAATCGTTAAGTTCCTTATGTCTCAAAAATACTTTTTCAAAGACATGATGAACAGTAAAATCACAAAAATACTGAACTCCGAGGAAAACTCAAAAATGAAAATCCATAATCGAATGGTTAAATCAGAAGTTCAAACAGATCAAACGAACGGGTAAGAAATGTCATATACCAGACTTGCTACAGGCAATTTTCTCATATAGAAAATTGTAGATTAAACCTGGTTTAAATTTTAAAGCTAGATAAACCTCTCACTTTTATGATAGTCGTATAATGAATATTTTGTCATACAAGATGCAGAGCTTAGAAAGAGATAGTTGTGCACAAAACGAAAAGATTTATTTTGCTCAAAACAGTTAAGCCGGTCAATCATCTGGTGTTAAAATGATATTCAACAACAGAATATACGTTCTTACTGAAAATCGAATATTAACTAAGGCTTTTAAATTTAGGTATGTTTTAATATTTTGATCTTTTAAAATTTCTTATAGGAAAGTAGGTTAGTTCGTAATTCCGTTATCAATGGATTTGTCTTGGAGATTAGTCTACTAGAAGATTTCACTAACAACAAACAGTATTTCGCTTTATGCGAACATGACCTTAAATAAAGGCAACAGTAGTATACCGATGTTCAAAACTCATAAATCCATGGACAAAAAACAAAATCGGGGTTACAAACTAAAACCGAGGGAAACGCATTAAATATAAGAGGAGAACAACGACATAACACTAAAATGTAACACACATGGACAAAATCCCACGAGAATAACAAAGGCTGTTTTAAGAATACGGCTTAAAAAGTAGAAATCACGAAAATACTGAACTCCGAGGAAAATTCTCCTAATAGCTTTAAAATGATAATGTGGAAGGATGAATCTGTTCAATTAGACAAGAAAATTTTAAAATAGCTATTTATACTTTGTCATGAATATCGTTTACAGGAAAAATGTCCTTATTACTTTGGTGCAAGGATATAACACTTGTATTATTAATTGGATTGGGATGCAATGCCTACGAAGATTGTAAGATAATACCAAATTGTGAAATGCATTGTGATGTTAGACCTTCGTATCGCTGCAACAGAAGAGGATTAATAGAAGTACCAAGTTTCCCTGAGTCAACAGAACAGATGTAAGTAGCTTTTATATTTAGAGAAACTGTTATACATCATAATTTCTCACGCATTTTATAAAACATGCCATAGTACAATACCATAATTAATTGAAATAACTAAACATATATAATGACTGGTTGACACTTTCAGAATGAACTGCTACATTGGCTAAAGGTATAGGAGGAGGATTGAGATCTCATAAACATGTTAAACGTAGCCGCATTTTTGCGCATTTTTGCGCCTGTCCCAAGTCAGGAGCCTCTGGCCTTTGTTAGTCTTGTATCATTTTAATTTTAGTTTCTTGTGTACAATTTGGAGTTTAGTATGGCGTTCATTATCACTGCACTAGTATATATTTGTTTAGGGGCCAGCTCCGGGTGCGGGAATTTCTCACTACATTGAAGACCTGTTGGTGACCTTCTGCTGTTGTTTTTTTCTATGGTCGGGTTGTTGTCTTTTTGACACATTCCCCATTTCCATTCTCAATTTTATTCATTCATATTTAAAGTTCGAACGTCTGAGACTTTCGAGAAAAAAAACTAAAAAGTCTTTCCTTAACTTATTTTTTGACAAACGGCACGTTCGAACAAACAAGGCACTACCAGTGATTGGTACCCCCCCACCCCCCCAAAAAAAACAAAACAAAAAAAAACGTCTATGGTGTTATGGTGTATGGCATATGGTGCAGTGGTAGAAGTTGTATGGTGCTGTGGTGTATGGTTTGAGGGGTATTGTGTAATGGTGCAACGTGCATGGCAACAGCATCTCTGTAAACAAATTAGTGTAATGTATAAGGTGTATGGTGCGAAGGTGGAACGTGTATGGTGTAATGGCACAAGGTGTATGATGAAATGGTGTAGGGTGATAGTGGGAAGTTTAAACCACACAAGGACTGTATCATACCATGCCGACCTGCATGGTACAACAAAATGTACAATTAAAATAAGAAAATATGCAGATCAAAATTAATCTCACTAAAATGCATTGACAACCATGCACTTAATGTATATATACAAATGTACGACGTTTACTGTCCATGACAAAATTGATGATTGAATACAAAACGAGTTTGTTTACAACCATGTGATATCTTCAGATTAGCGATGTCAACAATATATAGGTACGTAGGGTTGTTTAGTTACGATTATCGAATATCAAAATGATATAAAATTACGTTTATTTTAGACGGTTATAATATACATCATTTGCGTGCGATTAAAATGTAATCTCTATCTATGCATTGAATTAATTTAGTTTTTCTAACTATTGAAACTTATATTTGGACAAACGATACAAAAGTGTGTACAGACTTTCTGTTTTGTTAGACTTTGATTATCGAATAACAAGATATAATTCAG
This sequence comes from Mytilus edulis, assembly GCF_963676685.1. Classification (NCBI taxonomy): domain Eukaryota; kingdom Metazoa; phylum Mollusca; class Bivalvia; order Mytilida; family Mytilidae; genus Mytilus; species Mytilus edulis. The sequence goes on from NC_092349.1 coordinate 21,085,779, forward strand.
AAATAACTATTTAGAGTTTGTTGTGTTATACTGCTTTTACCACGGTTGGCCCTTTATGCGATAGCGAGAGGTAAAATATCGGCATATAGGGCAACTCTATGATATAATTAGTATGAATTCAAACCCTCGTCAATCATTTCTGTACTGATAGAACAAATGCGGTATTTTTTTCGGATCAAGGTATATGACGTAGGAGTATGGTCGAAACAGTCCAACCAATATCTTGATATTTTATCACGGGTGTGTATTCAAAACGTTTGACGAACGTCATGATAGAATAGTATTTATAACTGATAACTCTTGATAACTAAATATGGAACAACCATCTCCCTTCGATATATATTGTTTCATCTTTTCAATTATTGATGTCGATATCTAGACTAAAAATATCACTGTAAACACCATACAAAGACAAGAATTACATTGCACTAAATTTACACATGTTTTTAAATAATGTTGATTTATACAATGGTATGGCAAACAATATAATATAAGAAAAGAAACGAAACATTCAATTTCCCATGAAACTTAGAAAAAAGTACATAATCAAATAATTTCTAAAATTCAATTTAGTAAATGAGGAAAAGTTTATTATTTGCAATAAAAGATAATTTATGTATAATTTAAGCAAATTGTTTGAACAAAAATAAATGTTTTAATTGAATATTTGAAGATCAGACCTATAATTTTAGAAGTTTTCAGCATTGTTTTCTTGATCTTCTTCAATTTTATTTCTTTGATTTTTGATTTGGATTCAATTTATGAAGAACTGTATATAATAGTTTTGGGTAGCAGTTTAAAGGATTTTTTCAGAAATGCAGGGCCGCCCATCCCATGTATATTTAATACATATATGACACACATAGTTACATATTTAGCATGACATTACATGTAATATAAATATAATCATGACTTTTTTTCTTACATATATTATCTGTGAGCATTATTTATTCCTAGATCTAGATTTTACGTTTTTCCAGTGACTTTATTCCTAAAATCTACAGAGAACATGGCTTCAACTAATAAGTCAATTTTACTAGTAAATTTGCAGACCACAGTCCAAAATTGTGTGATTGCATAAAAAATGACACATACATTTCTGAAACAGGGGTGCTAGATCCAACAAGAACATCCAAACTCGTATAGCGAAAATGAATAGACAACACCAAGGTTAAAAAAGCGAAGAAAAGATCAAAAGACATAGAAACTAAAGTCTGAGTTTCTGCTCCACATGTGGCACCCATCGTTTTGCTCATGATATAACAAACATATTATCAGTCTAATTCGGTAGGTTTCATTTTGGAATTAGGTACAAGATAGAAGTTTCAACATTAAGACAAAAACCGATATCATCTTTGAACATGTTAAAACGGATATTACATAACGTTTATCCAACTCGTAAAACTCCACCAGCAGTGTCATCGACCCAGTAGTTGTAAATAAACTTATCAATTATTATTAGTTTTGCCAAATACAGCTAAATAAATTGACAATATTGTATCATTCATGATCTCCAACAAATGGCAAAATGTCTTAGTGACAATACCATATGGTAGACATTGATCAGAGTCTGACCAACGAGATAATGGCACATGCAAAATACCGCATAGCTATTTTTTTTAGCCTTAGTTATTCATTTCAAATTTAATAATATTCTCAGAACAAACGATTGAAGTTGTCAAATGTAACTGTACTTTTTTTAATATAGAGATGTGTCAGACAACATCATTAGAACCTTAAACATTGATACTTTTGCGGATTACTTAATTGTGGGTTTAATGTAAGTATACACTATACTGCCAACTAGTACCATTAATGTATATAGCATGTCAGTATTTAAATATATTATTATATTTTACGAAAATGTCAGATTGTGATTGGCTAATACGAAGGAAATAATTTATTGTATTCGATGTCTCAGAGGGAGATATTTTTTATTTTGAATGTCACCTTCTCGTGCAGATTAATAATCTAAAAGACAATGGATTTGAAAAGTAATTTCACAAAAAACTTTGAGAAAAATTTAAACCGGAAACATAATGATCTAAAGTTTATTAAAAAATCCTTTCAAAGTGTTGTTCTAAAAGATACATGTTTTGCATAGATAAGTAGATGCAAAGGTCCATCATTTTACTTGTTGTGTTTTTTTCCAGTTTTTTGTTATAAATAATTGAATATCATCGTTGCAAACGAGTTACTGTTCCTGGTAAATTGAGAACGCTGCTTTTTTTATTTAAAATGAGCTGCTGTTTCTTTTTTTATTAATTATTTTATATACTTTCACGTTACACTTTATTCGTTTACATTTTCATCACTATCGGATAAACGTAAGGCCATTTTCGTATATGTGGCACTAAAAGGGAAGGTATGAAGATCTGGAGGACAAAATAATTCGTCAGCAGATATTAGAATCCTCATTTTCATATTTAGCATTGTAAAGCACTGTTAGATTATGATACTTACTTTATGGAGTTCAAATCCGATTCCTTTAGTTTTATCTCAATACAATTATGGGAGGATGTGGCCAGATGTTGGGGACAAAACTCAAGATAGAATATTCAATCAATTACAATTGAAGTTCACTTGTCTGATAGCCTCTATTCTTTAAAGTTTATCACGATATTATTCAATATAACTTTTATGAGCCTAGCTCTCTCTATTCTTGTATTTTTATTTTCAATGTTTCCATGCAGTATTGACCCACTTTTCTCAAGTATTCTGTAAATCCCACATAAAATAACCACTATGTTTTTCAGACGTCACCAGGTGTCATCACAATTTAACAAACATTTAAAGTCAGCTAACGATATGCATTAATTGAATAATTCCTTGATGGCCATATTATTAATCATTACTTAGACCAGATTCAGAATATTTCGTGCTGATCCAACCAACAAATGATACAAACTTACCTTCTAGTTTTCCCCTGCCCAATTTGCACCTAAGAATTAATATCCATAAGCGGTTTTATACAATACCATTAACTTTTTAAGCATCTTAAAGCTACAAATGAACCTAAATATTTCGTAACAACTTTGATTTTTAAAGAATGACTATTCGTGAATTAGCACAGCGTCCAAACGCTATATATATTTGAACTTATTGAAAAGAGAACTAACAGTCTTTAAGCTGGTATTGGTGTATACATTAATAAAATGCATAAGGGTTCCGGGTAACCCAGTGTCTCACCTAGTTTTCTTATAAGTCGCAGGCTCAACATAAGTGTAGAAAAGTTATTGGACATGTTTCTCTTGATACTATTATTTGATTGTAAGACGCTTCAGTCCTATATACAAACGAGGATGAGATATGATTGCTAGTGAAACAACTCTCCCCTAGAGACCAAATGGCACAGAACGTATCAACTATATGTCACTGTACAGACTTCAAAAACGAACAAAGCCCATACCGCATAGTTTGCTATACACAACCGGTAAATAACAAAATTTATATAAGAAGTGTAAACGAGAAAAAGTTTGTTAAAAATACAGGATAGTTTATGAATCTAATAAATACTGAGAAACATTAACTGAAGACCCTGTATAATATAAGGTCCATTTATAGTAATATACGGAAAAACAAAATGTCCATCTAGATACTAGCTTATTATCGTAAACAAGCTGCTGTCCAATTTTGGTATAAATCCAGGATATTTTAAGAAAGTTATTACATTTTTTAAACCAGAGTGAATGTTATGTTAACTGGAAGAAAAACTCCATGCATAACTGTATGAGTACAATACGGATAAACAGGATTTCTTGTACAAAACTGATTTCTGGATACTATCTTATGATCATGAAGACACTTTTGTCCAAGTTTGGTAGAAATCAAGGTTATTTTAGGAAAGTTATTGAAAATTAATAAAATTACAAACAGAGGGAAAGTTATGTTAACTGGCAGAAAAACTAAGTCATTTTTTAAGTAATATACTTTTAAAAACATTGATATACAACAGATTCACACATTGTTTTACATGAAGTTGATCTATTAATACATTTCTGTTAGAGGTGATGTGTTAGTTATTCATTTTACTGTAAAGTTATTTTTGAATTGCCTAATTTTGTTGGTTAGTTTAAGTATTTCTTCCTGACTATAGACACATTACTTGTACTTGTATAATTGATAACTACTCTCCTATTAGAACATTTTGTACTCCCTTCTGTTCACTTCTGTTCACTGTATTTTTTTTTAAATTGAGTCATTAAATTGAAAAAAAATGCTAGTTTGTTTATTTAATATAGCGATGTGTCGAAAAACAATCTAACAAGCTTACCTGGTGCTGTTTTCAAGAATAATGTGGCGATGACAGTTTTGTAAGTAGACAATAAATAAATCGAGTCAGTGTGTTTGCTAATTATCTTAGGAAGAATGAAAAAAAGCTAGTAGTAATATTTAACTTTACTTTTCGCTATGTACATGACGTTCTCCTACTAAATTGTGAACCTATTTTGAACGTAGTTATCCCATCGAACTATATGGCATAGGACGCTTTATTAATTAAAAAAGCATGTTATATTGTGAGTATGTTTGTTGATATAATAGTTTTGACCGAAGGAACAATTTTTCTATCTTAATCTTTTTATTCGACATTGGCATTGACATAGCTAAAAATAAAAAAAAGACAGACAGACAAATAATAGTACAGAAGACAAAACATAGAAAACTAAAGACTAAATCATATATTTTTTATTTTTCTGTTTCCTGTGTATTACAATCGTACAAGTCCAGTCAATAATAAATTTCAGAATGTATAAATAATGTGTCTGCGCATTATCTTCTATTCTATACAACGATTCCATCCATCTGATCACCAGTGAAGGTGATACCCGGATGAAAAGGTAACACTATGCAATCGAAAGCAAAATGTTAAGTTCAGTCTAGATAACACAGTGGTATAAAGCGCTGAGCCACTGCAGGCGGTGTTGTCTCGATATCCCAATAGCATAAGTTCGAATCCGGGAGAAAAAAAACGAAATTTGCTTCTGCAAGTATGCAGATTTAACATTGTTGGGCTGATACTTTGTTACGGATCGTCTAGAATAATAAATAATAAAGAGATAAGATAAGTTAACAGATTGCAAACCGGTGCAACGGTACTGAAATCAACAGTAAAATAACAAAAATTCAAAACTCCGAAGAAAATATAAAACGGAAAGTCCCTTATCAAACAGCAAAATCAAAAGACAAAATAAAAAACTCAAACACATCAATGGAATGGATAACAAAAATCCTATTCCTATCTCAATTTAAGATGGTAATGGATAAAGAATTTGTCAGACGAACAGTTATATTTGGTGGGAAAATAAATGTTCATGACGTAATTTATTTTAATGTAGGGATTTATCGAACAACTTTCTAGCAAGCTTACCTGTAGCTGTTTTCATGAATAATTTTGCATTGCAAATTCTGTAAGTAGAACATAGCTGTTATCATATTAGTATATATTTAGACAGGATATTATTTACGTAATAATCACATTGTTAGTAAAGGTAAACATAAATAGGCGGAATGGCTTCTGGGCACTAACGTGGTTTAAAACTTGATCAACACAGTACATTCACTCTGATACGAAGTGTTCATTTTTCTTCTGATGATCAGCATAAATAAGAGAATCAGCAGCTGTAATTTATTTTATATCTACTGTTTTTGTATAACCTGAAGCATAAGTGAACTATACGGTGACCAATAGTTTTTAATTTCTGTGTAATTTTGGTCTCTTGTGGAGAGTTGTCTCATTGGCAATCATACCACATCTTCTTTTTTTTTATATTATATATCGGCCTATATAAGTTTCACCTACACATGATTAGTTGGGGGCTTTATGTACAGCAGCAAATATTGCATAAATATGCAGGCGGAAAATAATGTTCATGATATATATGTCTCTATGAACAAACTTCTTTGTATATAAATGACACCTAACATCCACCCATTCCAACATCTATCCAAATCCCGAATGCAAATACAAACTTATTCGGAAGACTCCATATACATAGTATTCAATTGTAATTAATTTACAATATAATGGTAAAGAGGATGCTGGTATTACTAGACTTGTAATTGCTTCCAACAAAAATGGAAGTTTGATATTTTAGCACTTTCAAAATTCCTAAGAAACTGAAATTTGAAACCCTTTTGAAACCTTGAATTGATCAGAATAACACGAAATATTTTTGGTTGATCAATCTCAAATGACGCTACTATTGCTGTTTAATAATAGACATTCCTTCTTATATCATTAATAGAATAATTCCTAGCAGGTGCTGTACAGTCCTTGGATGTTGTAAACTTCCCACTGACACCATACAACTACACCATTCACAATACACCCTGTACCCTTCACCATACACGTTACACCTTTGCACCATACACATTTTATTCAAGCTATTGCGCCACACTATATCCGAAAACATATATATATACATATACCACTCCTACAAGTACTTCTTTTGTTCTATTATTCAATCTATTGCCTCACACTATAGCCGATAACATATATTTACATTTACCCCTCCTACATTAACTTTTTTTGTTCTATTATTCAACATATTGCCCCGCACGCCGATAAAATATATTTACATATACCACTCCTACAAGTACTTCTTTTGTTCTATTATTCAACCTATTGCTCCACACGCCAATAACATATATTTACACATACCACTCCTACAAGTACTTCTTTTGTTCTATTATTCAACCTATTGACTCACACTATAGCCGATACCATATATTTACATATACTACTCCTACAAGTACTTCTTTTGTTCTATTATTCAACCTATTGCCCCACACGCCGAAAACATATATTTACATATACCATTCATATAAGTACTTCTTTTGTTCTATTATTCAACGTATTGCCCCACGCGCCGATAACATATATTTACATATACCATACCTACAAGTACTTCTTTGGTTCTATTATTCAACCTGTTGCACCACACTATAGCCGATAACATATATTTACATTTACCACTTCTACAAGTACTTCTTTTGTTCTATTATTCAACCTATTGCACCACACTATAGCCGATAACATATATTTACATATACCACTCGTACAAGTACTTCTTTTGTTCTATTATTCAAGCTATTGCACCACACTATAGCCGAAAACATATATTTACATATACCACTCCTACAAGTACTTATTTTGTTCAATTATTCAACCTATTGCCTCACACTATAGCCGATAACATATATTTACATATACCCCTCCTACAATAACTTTTTTTTGGTTCTATTAATCTATATATTGCCCCGTACGCCGATAAAATATATTTACATATACCACTCCTACAAGTACTTCTTTTGTTCTATTATTCAACCTATTGCTCCACACGCCAATAGCATATATTTACACATACCACTCCTACAAGTACTTCTTTTGTTCTATTATTCAACCTATTGACTCACACGCCGATAACATATATTTACACATACCACTCCTACAAGTACTTCTTTTGTTCTATTATTCAACCTATTGCTCCACACGCCAATAGCATATATTTACACATACCACTCCTACAAGTACTTCTTTTGTTCTATTATTCAACCTATTGACTAACACGCCGATAATATATATTTACATATACCACTCCTACAAGTACTTTTTTTTGTTATACGTAAATTTTTTAAATCTAAGATATTTTAATGAAAAACAAATGTTTTGTTTTATTTCATTTAGGAATTTAGATAACAACAATCTAATAAGCGTTCCTGATGCTGTTTTTAAGAACATTGCGGCGTTATAAGTGGTGAAGTAAAATTTATAATCTTCATAAATTTCACGGACACCATCACGAGTACTTTACTATTCATTTCACAAAAGATAGCATTTGTCTTTTCTGGACTATGCGATATTGCTTCACGTATTGTTGAAGACCACACACTGACCTATAGTTGTTAATTTCTGTACCATCTAGTCTCTTGTGAAGAGTTATCTCATGATAAAACTTAACATTTGTGGTGATTTTAAGACAGTTGTTGTCTAAAGTTAATGTGGTCACATTTGTTGTCAGTCTTAATATTTAAATATATGTTGTATTCAACGTTTATACACAACATATATAAATGTTGAGGGTGAAAACGAATGCAGCCACTTCCATTTTAAACAAAAACGTCTGAAAAGTGCGGTTAAATGGTATATTTTATGGGGTTTTATTATTTAAGCTTGTATTTGAGCGCATCTATTTTGTATTTTGCAAAACTGTTGGGAACTGTCGGTAGTAGATGCCCTTCAACCTTGTATCTTATTTGACCTTTTATACTTTTTTTTATTCGAGCGTCAGTGATGAGTCTTTTTGTAAATGAAACGCGCTTCTGGCGCAAATACAAAATTTCAATCCTGGTATCTATGATGAGTTTGTTTAATGACAAATCAATCCAAATCGTTTACAATGACCAACTGAATCTAATGGTTTAAAAAATGTCAAAAAATCTTTAATCAGATGTACTTTGAATTTTAGGCCAAAATAATCCCTTACCGGCCCTTCTCCTTTGTTGGAATTATTTAGGATTTGTTTGTTAATATAACCTGTGGAATTTTATCCATATTCTAGATTTGTTTTGTCTCGAAAAAACAATTAATAACACTCGTTTATTACAATACATGGCATAATATAATAGAACAATATTCCATATCAATATATCATGCCTACAAGCGATATTTTACAAAAGTAGAATGTGTGATATAATTGTATAAATCCTCCGAATGTTCAGTGAAAAATGAAGAGGTCTTCTTACGTCGCATTATTCTTAGACATAGTATTACACATCTGCGCAAAGTTTGCTGGTAAATGCCTCGGTACATGATATTCCCCAATGACAAAAACACCTGTAGAGAAAATATCATTATAATATCTAAATATAGATAACTCTTTTTCCTTGATGTTTATATGATTGGTAAAATTTGCTTAAAAAGACTACTTTTCGCTGTTGCTGAATCCGTTTTAGTCACTGTTATAGCTCGGGGATGTTGTGACTATGATGTCAAATAAAACTAAAATATAAGACGTTGTGAATTAGTTCTTCCTTTGCTATCGACATATTATATGTTCTTGTGTATTTATTATGTGTTCTCCTATGAATAATTCTCGGTTTTCGTAATGTAAAACATTTTATTGATGTGTTTTTTTTAATTTAATGTAGGGATTAATCAAGGAACAATATACTTACCATACGTGATTGTGTTTTGGAGGACAATTTGAAAGATCAAAGAATCAATCGAGTTCATCATCAAGCAATTGAGTTATATTCCAGAGAGCTTTTTTATTACTGTGCATTGTTAGAAAAAATATAATAAACCATTCGTAGACTTTAATTCTATTATTTAACATTCTTTTGATTATTTTAAATTTATGTGATTTCCAATTATATAATCCTCATCAGCTCACTTACTATTTTTATTTTGCTTATTATTTTTTTTGTTTGTAAAAGTAAAAGTAAAAGTTTAAGTCATTTAAATGGAATACAAAAATGCTTTGTTTGATTTCATGTAGGGATTTATCGTACAACAGTCTTACTAGCATACCTGGTGATGTTTTCAGGAACAATGTGGCTTTGACCGATTTGTAGGTAAATGATAACTGTAATACTAGTAATGTTAGTTTTTTTTTGCTGACATTGTATGTATGCCTTTAACAAAGAATTTGCATCGTAATCTTTTGATCAAACTCTGGCATTCGAAAAGTAGTAATTGCTGGTTGTCTTATACAGAACATGAAAGCTGAGAAAGACAATTTAGATATAACAATCTTACATTGACGTCTGACAAAAACTGATTACACTAACTTCCATGATTATTTGTGAATATTTTCCAAAAATTTCAAATAAAAGCGAGGTTTGAACATGAATGTAAAATGTGACAAGTTTGTTTATACACGGAGGCGGGAAATTCAGAAGGAACAATCATGTTTGATCATGATTATGAAAGAAGTTAAACTCTTTTTGAAAGTAATGCATACAAGTCATGTAAGGGATTCATTTACTATATTAATATTCAGAAACAAAGTTAAACGATTATTATAGAGTTGGTTAAAACATTTGTCTGATCCAGCACTGTAACGATTTCTATATGTTGTTTGTGATAATACTTGTTAAATTTTGGTGTCCAATACAGTTTAAACAAAATAATTGCTACATCTTTGAAATTCAAAGAAATTTTAAAACAAGATTGATGACTTTCTCTTTTTTTTTTATTGAGAGAGATTATATTTAATGTCAAGTGGATTTTTGTTGAAGGTCACTCGTATCCATGCTCAAGACTCGTTTAATTTCGAAAAAAAACAACAACAAATATAACAATCTTCTGCTGGCATAATGGAATAATATGATAGCACAATGTTTCAGTTATCAATCAAATTATATTTCAGATGTTATCTTTAGGGAGTTGGCTTCTCAGTTTCAAAATAATTCACTTTTCAAACCTCTAGCATATATTGATAGAGGATTAATAAAGGAATCAAAAGAGCAAAAAAATATATAGATCACCGTGCTTGTTTTTGAGACATTAGCCATTGAAATTTTGGCGGGAAAATGTTCTCTCTTGACTTTTTATAGCTTTATGATAGACAAGTTTTAGTCCTCAAAAACTATTAAAATATAATTAAAATTTTATAAGACTTTAGCGGACACATTATCATTATGCATGTAAACATAATAAAACGAAAAATGGGGGTCACCGGGTAAAATTGGTTAAGGCATTTAAATAGATAAAACCAGAGGATTCTGAAAATCTTACCAAAGTTCCAAAACATGACAAGCGAGCTTCCTTAACTATTACAATTTTCTGGTAAATTATGTTTAAATGATTGGTCAACATTGAGTACCAATGATTACTTTAAGTTGTTCCTGATTCTTTTTTTTAATCTGTAGTATTATTCTAGAGAATGTCTATGATGTCAAATTCTGTGGATTTATTAATTTTCGTTGAATACTATTTTTTCCTGGATTTTATAGGAACAGTGAAACTACGAATTTGAATGTTCAAAGAATTACAAAATACTAAAGGAACGTATGCAGACTTTGCTAATACCACGAAGTTAAATATCCACCAGTATCCAAGTGTTCCACGAAAATTGGTACCCATGAAAATAAATGAATTTGCAGTATAAAAAAAAGATGTGCAACGCGACAATTAATGGTATTTTTGTCGTTTTACTATTATTATGCATAACTGCTCTCTCTTATTGGGTTTGTAAAAGTGTGTGCGTCATGTTTTTAAGTTTTAAATTGATTATTTCCCTCGATATAATTTATATTTAGTTTTTTTTAAAGATCAATAAGTGGGAACTCTTTGACGACCTTGACACTTGATCTGTTCTCCTCTAATGTTGATTTGCTACAACTGTAAGTATTCTTTATCAAAGCTATGACATTTCAATCTGACCAGTTCGTTATTACACCGAAGTGGGAGTTACCAAAAGTAAACAAATATGTGCAACTATGTTTTTTCTGTTTGGAAGCTGTTGGATAATATCATATAGTACTATTAGCTGTTGGATACTATTTTTTGTATAGCTTCCATGTATTCAGCAACAATACATTTAGAATATCATAATATGCAACTAATGCTTTTGAACAGCGTTCCAATGCGTTGATTGATACAGTATCGTTTTTTCACGTTCAATATGAAAAAGGTAAAAGAAAAGAAAAAAAAATGAACTAAAAACAAGTTGAAAAGATTTTCAAATCCAAAAGTCCGTTATAGAATGGCAAAAATCAAAAGTTTAAATACATTAAACGAATGGAACATAACTGTCATTTTCCGGAGTCAACAAACAAAAACATTTGTCTAAATTATCATAAATGTTTACTTGATATTCTCTCTTTGTCTCACATTTCTGTAGTTTTTTTGACAAGGTCTGCATTTGTCAAATTGTTCTTTTCCGGCGATAAGTCTTACATGGTAATGTCAGATATGGGAACACCAAAAAAAACCGGAAATGTGGTTCAGACCATAGCAATATACTAATGGTTATGTTTTTACAGATATATTTCCAATACTCACCATTGGTGAATTATGAATAGTCGAAATGCGTATGATTAACTGGCACCAATAATATAAAAGCAAATACAAGTAGTATATTACACTGCAAACATCCGTATTATCTGGGAAATTATTTATGAGGTTATTGTGGATTCATTTAATTTCGTGGGTATCAATTTTCGTGGATTGTTGAAATTTTGCATATTCCTGGATATTTAATTTGGTGGTTTTGCCAATCTCTGTATACAAAACCTATTTTAATAAGTGTATTCGTTGAACATTTGAATTCGTGGTTCACCTGTTCCCACGAAAACCACGAAAATTGGTATCCAACGATTAATAATGAATCCACAGTATATACTAACTTTTTTTAATTTTACAAATGATTATCAATTTGTCAACTTGTTCTACTGTGGATTCATTATTATTCGTTGGATACCAATTTTCGTTGATTTCGTGGGTACAGGTGAACCACGAAATTAAATGTTCAACGAATAACATATTTTCTATAGGTTTGTATGCAGACTTTGCCAAAACCACGAAATTAAATATCAACAAAAATGTAATTTTTCCTCTATCCATGAAAATTGGTACCCACGAAAATAAATGAATCCACAGTATTTAAATAATTTGAAATAATTACTATATTCATTTTTCTTAATTTTTGTTGAAATTTTTTATAAAAAAAAAAGATGTAGTATGACACAGAAATTAACAACTATAGGTCACTGTACGACCATCAATACTGAGCAAAGCCCATACCGCATAGTCAGCTATAAAAGTCCCAGAAATGACAGAGTAAAACAATTCAAACGAAAAAACTAACGGCCTTATTTATGTACAAAAAATGAACGAAAAACAAATATGTAACATGCTCCTGCCTTTGAACAGGCATATACATACAGAATTAAATTATTTAGGTGCGTTTATTTTAGGAGTTTGGAATGGAATATGTTCACTAACCTGTCTGATGAATTGTTTACATACAACACACAGTTAAAACATGTGTAAGTATAACATTATAATAGACAGAGTTTTGAATTTGCCTCGTCAAACGAATTCAAAAGTGGTAGAATTTCAGATATGTTATGATACTTTATATCAACAATCAAATATAGCAATTAATGTACTTGAAGTTTACATTGGTCACTGTGAATGCGACATCTCGGGTAACTGCATTTACTATATTATTGTATCGTTTTTTGGTAACAGCATATCAAGGATAATATTAATTTAATTTTCAAGATCTTTTTATTACTGACAAATGACTTGCAAAATAAACACAAATAACCGTTTAAATACAACTTTTCAAATAGTGCATACACAGATAATAGTGTATCTGATTATAGGTCTTCAATGCTATAAATTTGAACTTAATTTGACAAACAGTGCTTAATGTAATAACAACCAGACAAATATATGTAGTATGCATGCTATTTTGTTATATTGTTATTATTTTATGATTATGCAATAAATTATCATTTTACCAATTGAGTCAGCTTTTACATTATTTGGCGTTGGAACAATATGGATCAATGATAAAAAAGGATATATTAGATTTTTTGCAGCCTTCGTTTAAATTTTAATTGCATGTCTCATGTGTCTCTGTCACTAACTATGAATCATAAAAGATCTATAAAGTCAACGGATATCACAAGACGCAAAAAAAAAAAACTATTCATGTAAAATATATTTATATCGACTTCATGTAGCATTAGATTGGTTTATCCGATATTTTGGAAAATAATGTTTCAACGCTGTATTGCCGCAATTAAAAGTAATTTCAGCAAATCTAAAAAAAAGATCTATTTATTACAGCTATAAAGAAAAAATGTTACAACGAGAAGTACACAAGTTGAAGACTGAACCTAAGCTTTTAATGCCTATGAAAATGAAATAGTTCTTAAATTGTAGATATATAACAGGAAATCCCATAGACATTATAGAAATACATGTATTTGATAATAACAACAACATCAGAGATCTCGAGGTGTAAGTATAAATTGACTAACGTTTTATTTGTTTGGTTTTCAACCATTTTGATCTGAGCGTCATTTATGAGTCTTATGTAGACGAAACGCACGTCTGGCGTATTAAATTATAATAAACATGTTGAATGTCTGGAGTACTCTATAATATTCCGTGGCTCATATGAAGGGGTCCTGACCCAATCCTTCAAGTTGTACTAAGCTTTGACTACCGATCTAGTCAGTATTACTTTTAAAGTAGCACAATACAAAGATTTTTTTACTTCAAATCACTAACCTTTGAAATGCTGTTACTTTCTTATGAATGCATAGAAAATAATAAAAGAGGTATGTATAGATAGATAAAAGATTGATCTTTTAAATACATGCAATATTTTTATTATGCAATCATTATGTAATCAATTATTATGTAATTAGTGGCAAATCTCGGTAAGTTCACTTGAATGAATTTAGCTCTATCATCTCTTTAACTATACAGAAAATTTTAACGAAATCTTAATCAACACATCATGCGCTTCAAAAGAGTGTCTCAGATTGTCTCTATGGTATTCCATTCTCTCATAAATCTCTAATTAGTGTAAACATCCTAACCACATAAAAGAAGATAATGTTTAATTAGGTGTAAAATTTGTTCTTTACATTCTATCTGAAATCTGAGACACCCTTTTGTAGATAATGAACATAGGAACAACATATAATAAAATCAACCCTCTAGGGATACCTATGCAGAAGCTAATTTCATTTGAAAGTGGAAATTTGGCGAAAATATTTTAGACACAGTTAACATTATAATTGGTTACATAATTGTTGCATAATACTAACATTGCATTAATTTGAAAGAGTAATCTATTAGCTATTCAAAACTACCACTTTTATAAATTTTCAAGCATTATTAAGAAAGTTACAGCACTTTAAAACTTGGGAGTTGAAGTTATAAAATCTTGTATTGTGCTACCTTAAATTCCGATGTCTACTATATGCCACCATTGGTGGTTTTGGAAATAGCTCCCTGCATTTCGCATTGCGAAGTAGTTTTTTATAATGTTTTCGTAAAGCCTTATGTATATTACCTAACGAAAAGTGATATTACGTTACAAATACTAGTAGTATCTGCTTGTGAGATTCTTGTTTAAAGCGGAGTAACTCCTGTCGATCGACATTGAGATCCGATTCACAGTTTCGAAGTATTTCATGCTCCTTATATCCCCTTTGCTTAAGATGGCCTTTAAATTATTTACAAAGTGTATCTTTTAAATTCTGCGTGTTGCTGTTGTTTCGGTGGTGGCAAATAGCTTCCCCTTTTATAAATGCGGAGAAGACTGTTGGGTTATGCATAGACGTCCTATCTAAATATTGAAATGTATTAGTAGGTTTGGTGTAGCTTTTTTATATCAAGGATACCGGTGTTCCTGAACCTCAACCCTTTTTGTACGACTGTATCGAGAAAAATAATTTCTTCGTTTAAAATTTAATAAGTAAACTTTAATAAAGGGTGATGATCATTTGCTATTTAAAAAAAACTCCTCAACCTCTTCTCGTGATGAATGAGTTATTATAAACGCATCATCTCTATATCTTCCGTAAAATAAGATCTTATTTGTATACTTATAGTTTTTATTAATTTCATTGATAACTTCGATTGCTCTAATATCACAAATTTCTTGGCTGCATTTCCTTCCCATACTAGCGCCTATTTTCTGTACAAAGTATCGGTCATTAAATTCAAAATAATTGTTTTTCAACACTGAGGCTATTTACGATTTAATTGTTTCACAGCTAGGTAATTTTATCGGATAATCTTCTTTTACTGCACTGTTATAAGCTCGTCCAACAGAATGACTGAGTTTATTGAACTCCATGTTTGTATACATGCCGGTGCAGTCAAAAGAAATTAACAGGCAATCCCGATCAGGCCTTTAATTTATTATTTTATTTATGAAATCCCCACTATCTCTAATGTAACTGTTATGTCTTTTAACTATAGGTTTCAAAAAGTAATCAATAAATTTGCTAACCCTTTCGGTGACAGAGTTACATTGAGAAATAATTGGTCTGCATGGGGATAATTCATTAACTGTCATTGTTTTTTTTTTTTATCCCTTGAATAACAAGTTCACTGAATTTGAGAAGTTTAGGAAGGAGAAAAAAAACGACCCAATTTGGGTCCCTCTTTCGATGAGCCACGGAGAAAATCAAGAGTTATCCCATCAATCTCACCATTGTCAAACATCCTGCTGATTTGTGTTTGTATATTATTTTTATAATCAATAATAGATTAAAAACTTGTATCTCCGTGTAATGGATAGAGTTTAACTGCCTTAAACCTTCTTTAATGTAGTGTGTCTTTTTAGATATTACAATTGCGCCTCCCTTGTCGCTCTTAAAGAAAATAATATCCTGCATGTTTTTCAAAGATCGTAATTCTAGCTGTTGTTCTTTAGTGAAAGTATAGTAGTTATTTCGTAAATCAAGATTATATAATTTAAACTTTGTTAGATCTAGATAATTTTCAAGTTCAAAGCAAGCAGGTGTTGGTTCATAAAATGATTTCTGTCGGAACGGATGCATTCCCCGACTTTCTGTATTGCCAAAATGAAAACGACATCTAAATTTTCTGGCAAATTCATTGAAGTCTGCCATTACAGTTCTGCCTATATTACACTTCTTAGGCATATGTATAAATTTTAAACCCTTCTCTAGAACTATGTATTGTTCGTCTGTCAATTGACAGTTGGCTAAGTTATATACCTATTGTTTAACTTTATATACCTGTGCATTTTTTTGTCTTTTCTTTCTAGAAACCCGATAGAGTTTTCTTATTTTTGTTGAACAGTTTTTACTTTCTTCTGCGAGCCATTTTTAATATTGAGGATTGCCAATCTGATAGTTATAAATGCGACCACAATTATAAAGTTTACGCCTAAAACAAACCACAATGGGAAAACCAGTTGTCTGCAATCACAGACAAATGGAAACTGAATGCACACATTTTATCGTACATCTACTTAATGATAAATCAAGATGTTGACATCAGCTGACCCAATATGTCAGTGGTTGAAAAGTAAACATATGTTTTCAAATATATTGATACCTTAATTAACATGCATAACTCTACTTATCTGTAACGAGGAGTGGTACAAGTGCTACTAAAAACATTTAAATCCAATTAAGATAAGAGATTAACACTTGTTTTATTAAACAAAAAATAGAAAAATCCAATGACAACATAACAAATTTCCATAGTATTATAATTAATAATGATATGAATTTGTTTGTAACGGATTGCTGCTTTGAATTTGGCTAGCTTACTGTCATTATGGTCCTTTAGTTCTCCTAATTTTTTGTACATAATGGATCTTGCTGTACCTGCACTTTTACTTGTAATTCCAATTTTTTCTTTTGCCTCTCTTATTATAGTTGTTATTGTTTCCTTTTTTTCTTCTAGGAAACCGTCTAATGTTCAGATAATTCGGTCCGTGAAAGTATTTCTTATTTGTGTGTTCCCGACGCTGGCACTGGTCCTTATGCCTCTATCATACAAAAACAAGTGAGAGGTAAAGCTAGCTATACAACCAACCATTTCTTGCTCAATGTCAATCGTCTCAATGCATTTTATCGTACATCTACTTAATGATAAATCAAGATGTTGACCTCAGCTGACCCAATGTCTCAATGCGTTTTGATATAGTTGTGTTCTTAAAATTACTATATTCATCATGTGTTCATGATAGTGTAGAAAATAAAAAAGAAAACAAATATTCATTCTTCTATTAACCTATTTTAGCATACATTTAAAATTGAGTGATTCTCAATCTCCAATCCTTGTCAGTCTAAATTTTACAATTAAACTGCAGCTAGAAAAATTCAAATAGACCGCTAATCTAATTATGATCAATAGCGATTATTTTTTTAGAGATTGCAAAAAGAATAGCTACAAAAGGATCTAACCGAGTGTGTCGACTTGGTAAACATCTTCAGGAACGCGTGCATCCCCCGCCATGTGAACTCGTACTAAAACGTTTGTCACAATCGACAATATTACAAATCCGACTGTATTGGTATCAAACATGTGTAAGACCACAAGACCTGCTGAATCTTGAAATAGTAAGTTACGACAACGACACAACATATTGTTTAACCAATTCGAGATGGCTACCATGAACTGATGGAATGTCGATTCTCAAGAACGAAATGTCTTTTATCCTACAGCAAGTAGAACATTTTACGTATTCTATCATTCTAAATATTAAAAAAAAAAATATCGACTGTCTTCATTTAAATGATGGTCACTGAAGACAAACTGATTGTGTTAAATTGAGAATAGAAAGAGGGAATGTGTCAAACAGACAACCACCAAAACGCAGAACACACCGCAAAGGCAAGCAATGATTATTCAACCGAGCGAGAAAATGCTATACACGAAGGACGGCTGCAACTGGTCCTAAACACAAAAAAAGGTGTACTAGTTCAGTGAAAATGGACATCACAGTTAATTCCGAAACATATAAATGAACTACCATTTAAAATAATAACATACTAGACTAACAAGGAGCAAAATTCCTGACTGCAGCGGGGTTAAACAAGTCTAGTGATAGTTCAGTCATCCTCTATTTCTCTAGTTAATGTAGAATACAAAAAAAAACACACACAGAAACGAATAATACGCACAGTAAAACAAGAAATCCGAGTCCTGTGTCAGAATAAGAAACAGACAAAAACCTAAAACAAATGTCGATGATATATTCATTAACGAAGGACCACTAGCAGTTACTGGCATGCCATCTCCAGACATCAATTAATCTGATTGACAAATTATGGCATCGTCATATGAAAATCAAGCAACATACCCACCTTTATGGGTTTAGTTTCATGCCATCATAAGATATATGATTAGAACACCAACAGTGGTATTTATAATAAATGTGTTTATTTCGTATCAAATATTCTATGATTGAATTTTAATTTTAAAATATTAACTCCAAAATATGTCGTCTTCAATCATTTGACAACAGTATGGTAACTATATCCCTTTTTAAATGTTTAGAAAGTTTTTCAGGCGCATGACCACATGTTTTTGCCTCGTATAGGTTATAATCATAACAGATTGAAGAAAAATACATGAATGTGTACGATGTCTGCATGTTGATTTGAATTTACTAATGATGTCCTTGTTTGTAAATTTAATGACCGTGTTGACTAATTTGTGATATTGCAAAGCCTGGTGTATTATTGTTTGTGTAATACAGACATTTTTTTTTAGATAAAAGCGAAAACTGTGTTACATATAGATTATACCACTGCACTGAGAGTGAGACGATAATTATCCATATACGTATTACACGATATTTGGTGGTGAAAGTTTCTCAAATGATTTTCACACGATGAGGAGACAATTTTAATCTTTCCTTTCGAACGATGGAGAACAGCAAAAAAAGAATCGAATTTTGACCAATGAAAAACTAAGAAGTAATCAACAGGTCACGAAAATGGTAAATCTAATAAAAATAAGGGAAAACATGTACACCATCAAATCGAGCAGGTTGAGATGGTGACCTTGGAAAACATCATATAAAAATTGGCAATTAACAATGGGATCTTTAATCGTATAATTTTGGTTTTAAGCTTCCCGTTAGATATATTGATATCAAGATCCATAAAAGGGCAGTGTTTAATGTTATCATAAGTTTTATTCAAAGGCAATTATCAGGATATATCTTTTTTGTATACTAACTGCAGTCGTTATTATTGAGCGCTAATATATTATCCAATTATCTAGAAGTGTTAATAAATGTTTGTATATGATGTCATATCGATAAGTTTTTGTTGATTTTTGTCAACAGTTGTAACTCATAACAATACAGAAACAGGTCTGAAAACAAGTGGCGAATAGTTACTCCCCATTGGAATACCGATAACTTGACAATATACGAAATATCCATAGCGAACACAAATGTTGTCTAGTAAGAAAACAAGTGCAGTTTCCGTTTCAAAGCAGATGCAATTGACTTTTGACATTGATATTATCATAGTTGGTAAATATTCGTTCCTAATCTGACTATGCAAATGATCGATTAATTAAATGTGCAAATTTTCCTTAATATTATTATGACGAAGAATGGTATAAACAATGTTGGGTAGACAAATCAAGCATTTAAACAGATTCGAAATCAACAATTTAAATATTCGATCTATTAAGTACATCCAACAAATCTTTGAACGACAGATTAAATTAAATCTATAATGGTTTAAAGGCTTTATGTTTTTAATTTATTACTAGGATATTTATTTTACCAAATGTACCAGTAAGACAAAACGACAGTTTATTAGTTGAATAATGGCTTGAAGACGAATACACCTAAGTGTAGTGCAGCTTCAGTTCATACTGGGAACTTTCACTATATTTGGTTTGGCCTGTAGAGAGGTAGCTAAAAGTGTATGTTTGTTACAGATATTTCTTATCGAACTTGAATTCGAATGTAATATTGGAGTTTTGTGATTTCACTTTGCAAACCTCAATATCAAATTTACTTCAAACACTACTGATATTATAGGCATCAACAGGAACAAAAACAAATGCATTGGCCAGGTATTTTAGTTCATGATTGACACGGCAAAGAGAGCTAATATGGTTGCTTGAAGAGTTAAATGTTCTTTAAAATGTTTTATACGAATATCAACTACGTGACTGTATATTCAGTACTGAGTTCGAAAAAGATTTAATGATTGTTTGTCATGCAGTACATAGTGAGTCGTGGATAATTTTACAGCAAGTATTATAATTTTTAAAAGAGAGGCGAAAGATGCTAGAGGGACAGTCAAACTTATAAATCGAAAATAAACTGACAACGTCATGGCTAAAAATAAAAAGACAAACAGACACATATTAGTACAGAGGAAACAAAATAGAAAACCAAAGACTACGCAACACGAACCCCGTCAATCTCAGGTGCTCCAAATTGGTAAGCAGATCCTGCGACACATGTGACACACATCTTGTTGCTTATGTTATTACAAATCCGGTAAATAGTCTCATTCGGTAGTTCACATCCGTGAAAAGGGAAGGGTACTGTTGTTACGACATAAGGAACATATTCGATATCATCTGTGAAACGGTTATTCCATAACGATTAACCAGTTCGTGGTGGGATACGTAAAATTTACGAAGGGATGATTTAAACTTCACCATTTGGAACTCTTGGTTTAACATGTTTAATAGCTTCCTTGTGAGCAGCAATCCTCTATCGAAGAAATCATGATAGGAAATACAAGCCCGGG
Organism: Mytilus edulis; assembly: GCF_963676685.1. Taxonomy (NCBI): domain Eukaryota; kingdom Metazoa; phylum Mollusca; class Bivalvia; order Mytilida; family Mytilidae; genus Mytilus; species Mytilus edulis. Next base: position 21,107,031 of record NC_092349.1, read on the forward strand.
AATATCGTATCAATTAGGAGATATATACCCCGTATACAGGCGCTGCTGGAATGTTGCTACATACAAATAGATAGTTCACAATTGGGAAGCTGAAATCATCTATTTTGTTGTAAAGTTTTGTTTTCAACCGACCCTCATTTTCAACTTTAGATGTAAGTCAAGATATGAGGCAAACTTAACTGTATCTGTAGTATCCTTTATCTCTAGTTCAAAGGGATAGATTCGTTTAACATAGTCACCACATGCCGTATTATTTAATGAGAATAAATTATCAATAATTGACGGGAGCGATGTTAATGTCCTTTAGTGAGTATAATTCTCATGTACTATCATTAGAACTGGGCCTATAAATGTATTCAATAATACTACATAGAACAATCAATTATTTAATTTAATAATCCATAAAATGTCACAATATATAGAAGTGCACTTTCATGATACCAGTTTCACTGTTAACTGACTGTAACTAGCCAAATTGAAGACTATGTATTTATTTAGTGGCTAAAGAGACATTTATGGAGCCCTGCTACGGAAATACAAAGCAAATATAAATACATAGTGTGCGTACAACAAAATTTTGTTAACACAATTTAAATGTATGTGTGCACACGAAATACTATATTGTGCGCAAAGTCTGAATATCTTATGCACAAAAATAAAATATATATTGCGCTCAATATAAATATAGCGTAAATAAGTATCAAGATCAACAATGTTCTTTGCATGTCCATAGAAAGGCTCCGTATGATACAACTGTTGATTTGAGATTTAAAAAAACACTGATCAGCAAAACAAAACAAATTCCAAGATATGAGCAGTTTCCTGAGTAAAATACATAGTCCATCTTGGTTAACAAATATCGCTTGTATGACTAAACAACGTGACATAAATACAGCACAGACTTACGTAAGTACAACTGATCATAGAGAAAAAATATTGGAAAACATCAGAACAACTATGTAAAATTGAGAATGGAAATGGGGAATGTGTCAAAGAGACAATTAACAACTCGACCACAGAAAAAACAACAGCAGAAGGTCACCAATAGGTCTTCCATGTAGCGAGAAATTCCCGGACCCGAAGGCATCCTTCAGCTGGCCCCTAAACAAATATATACTAGTTCAGTGATAATGAACGCCATACTAATTTCCAAATTGTACACAATATTCCATCAACGACAGACAGCACAGGACAACAAATATATAATCTTGAACTTCATATTATTTTTACAATACCAGTCCAAACAAATATCATGACAAAGACTGTATTGAAAGGTTATTTTATAATTATTTGAACCATAAACGACAAAACATAACACAGAATGCAATCGAAATCACAATAGAAACAACAACAATAGACACATGAATGTTCGATGAAAAAAATACCGCGACACATGTCGTATAGCTTTGCAAATTTACACTCGGTAAATCAGTCATATTCGGGGTACTGTTCACATTCGGTACTTAGCGGACAGACGATATAAATGTCAAATCCTAATATAAGACGTGGTCAAAATGTCATTCGTTAGTCTCGTTTGCAATATATTGTATTTTATTTTCTTTCTAAACATCAAGATATAACGCCGACAGTTTTTGTAGTATTCTTATTTTCAAGCTCACTAGTATCAATTGAAAAGTCAGTTATTAGTAACGGAACATCACCATTATAACGAAAACAAAATAGAAAATTGTGATTGATTGGTGTTGTATAAACAAATAACAATTAACATTCGAATTTAATTCGTTTGATAGTTTTTTGTTGCCAAGTGGGGAATTTGTTCAATCCTTCTTAAGTATGGTTTAAATAGTCATTGACCCGCAGTTCAATAACTATCAATAACACTTATCAAAATTAAACATATTTGTGTGCAAGATTTTGAAAATTGTATTGATTTACACTTAATAAGAAATCATACTGTGACCTACATTATACGTTATATGGTTCGCTACTGAACCCCTACTGATCCATAGAGGGTTGCGAAAATCCATATATAGCTCGTAGGAGGTCAATAGTTAACCGTAGAACTAATTTATACCTCGCTTGACTTTTTCTGCTGCGTTTTGTTGAAAAATAAACAATGAAACACAACAACATCAATGGATGACGTCACCATTAACGCGTCATAAACACTATATGAAATTAACTAACCCCCTACAGTCTCATAGGGAGTCACCACGTGACGACATTAAACCAATCACATCGTGATATCTTACCCACCGTGCGATAAGTGTTGATATTCGTTTAGGTGTTACATGTACATGTTTCACGATTTCGTGATCATTTCGTGTCGGTTCTTTACTTTATAACATTTATGTATCCGTTTAACTCTATCAAATGTTCGGCGATTTTATTATTACTATTTAGATAGATTAACCATTGTCGATATCATGCGATATCCAGTTTTCACAAGTTGTTAAATGTATGTTTCCTCTGGACAACACTCTCATTGCGTTAAATTGAACATTCCATGAATTGTTGATCTATCTAGTATTTTGCACATTCCAGTACGACGTCATATTTCCTTTTCTGGTGTCAAACCTTAACGTCACACATTTTTAAAAGACGTTGTGTACGCTTCAGATAGGTGATAAAATTTAACAAAAAATAAAATTGTCAGGTGAAAGTTTTGGATGTTTTATATTATAGTATTGAAGAAATATATTTTCCGTACACTTGACGAAATGTACATTGTCATAAGCTTGAAAATTCATCAATGTCCTGACTAAAATGCAATATAAATGTCGTAGTATTTTATTATCATGAATCTTGTGATGGCAAAGCACATCAACTTAACGCAGATTTTCGTATCACATCCGTGCAGTGTGATAAGATAAATATAATGATACAGGAAATAGATTACAGGCCTCAACAAAAATTTTGATTAAATTAAACTATCAAAAATGACATGAAGACTGTAAGTTGTTTCTATATCGCAGTCTTTAGACTATGATGGCGTATCTATGTTTATCCAAGCCAATTGCAGCTGATTTGATATTAATATACAAACGGAAATTTCCAAATACAACATTGTATTGTCATAATTGAAAAAAGATAAGTGAATGATTTTTGTATGAACTAGTTTGACAATCATTACTTAGACTTCAATACAGACTGATAGATTTAAATGATTTGATAGCAATGTATTGTGCTGATTTGTGACATGCGTATACTAGGTGCATATAAAGTTAGCCAGTGGAAATACATTGGAGTCAAATTATTAGCATACTACAACAAATGGATATCACACAAAAAACGAACAATACATTTAATTTTGGAACACGTTATATACATTTAATTGGAATGAACTGTAATGCGGTTGTAGAAGAAGAAAACAAATAGTGTAGCTGGATTTAATATTTAATAAAAACGTCAGTCACCCCATAAATAAGAAATATAAAAATATGCTTCAAACATTTTTGTAAACCTTGTATGCATATGCTTCTTTGTCACCCATTGCTACGTCATTATGTAAATTCAATATCATCGCGCTTTTTTTGCAAAACACATTTATGTTATACAATTTTTTTACATGTTTTAACCTTTCTATGAAATTTGGTAATGTATTATTCTATTTCTGCTTTTCCCATCATTTTAGAACTTTTTTGAGGACGTCCGTCTTACATTAGATGAACTATGCGTGTGCCTTTTTCAACTAGAAGCTTTTTTTCAGCGCCTGTACATTGTTTTAAATATTTGGGTTGTTTTTCTGTGTTAAACACCAAAAGGTGGACCTGGACTGTTTGCTGCTTATGGTGGGTTGCTGTTTTTTTGACATGTTGATAATTTTCATTCTTAATTTGGTTATGCGTGCTTTTTGTTTATAATTTGGTACACAATTAGGCCGTTCGTTTATTTGTTTGAGTTATTTTACTTTAATCACGGTGGGGAATAGTTTGCTTTATTATCATGTTAGTAAATTGTTCAATTAGAATGCTTTCGTGGCCTGATAACAGAAAAGCAAACATCATGAATAATACACGTTGGTAGTGAACTATGTATTCTAGGTAGTGACTTTGTTTATCATTTAAATGACGTTTTATAGCAGTGGGATTTCCAGTGACACTAGAACAATAGAAAATCACTCTTCTTATGAAAGAGATAGAAAAGGTAGAAAAAAAGGAGAGACAATTATAAAAACCGATATGCATAGGGATGAATATCTCTTAAAACACAAAACCATTATATAACATTTATACAACCACTATAAATAAAGTATATGCTAAAGCTAAATTTGTTAATATATGAATTTTTAATTGCCAAACATGCTGTTAATTGAACAATCTATTGTTCAACATAGGGGTGTGTAAAAAACTGCCAGATTTGAATGCATATTTTTTTTTTTTTTTTTAAAATATATATCAAACCTTAATAATGCAGCTTTCTGAGTATCTAATTTTTAACGTGTTCCGAAATGTAGTTCTGTCACAAGAATTTTTCAAAGTTGGGTCATTTTGTCTATATGAATGTCGGTAAATTCGCATGATCGAGCACACCGGCAAGTGTATCGTTAAGACAACTCGATATAATGTAATCAATATACGTGACAAATAACCTAATGTGAAGTTTATTAAAATCATCATTACATAATTGATCAACACATTATATTTGAAAAACATGAGTCCTATAATATAAGACTTTAAAGGTTCATATCATTTACATTCAACGTTTTTATTGGATTTTTTTTACTACAACGTAACCTCGAGGTTTAACGTTGGTAGTAAAAAAAAATCCCAGAAAAATGTTGATTGATATTCTAAATGATATGAACCTTCGAATTCTTATAATATCGGAATAGAAAATATGTGATCCGAATTAACCATGCACGTGTATTGAAGAAGAATTTGCACTTTTATGAAGTACAGGGGGTAAGGTGTTTTTCTTAAACAATATTATGATCCAAAATTTTGTTGGCAATACTTTTAAAGAAACACTACATATAGGAAAGTATATGTTAAATCTCAATGTATTATTATTATGAAAAAACCTTCCCCTCCCCCGGTTTGGCATGTAATGGTTGAAACCTAAGGTGATTCGCTCTAACTGCCTAAAAGGGGGCCCGCTTCAGTTTTGCGTCAGTGATTTAGTATATACTAGTAATAAACAAAATATTGTCTCATACTGAAAGGGGCGGCCTAGCAACCTGCACAGCCAAGCTTGTCTTGCAAAACAAAACAGCCAAGATTTACAAAACATTTCCAATAAAAACCTTCAGTTGGGCAATCTGACTGGAATTTAATTATCTCTACTGATAAATAATGTAACACTAATGACACATTTAAGTTTTGGAAGGCTTTTATTCACAAAGAATGTTTCTCATTGATGTACATTTATATGCTCTTGTCTTTTCGGAGTTTATATTGGAAGTTAAATTGTTGCATGAAAGAGTCTAGCTCCACATTCCTATGCATATGATTGTCATATGTACGTCAGAATCATTCCATAAAACACCCGTTTGATATCCTTTCAATGCCAGACACTGTCTAGTGTGGAAAATCTGGCTAAACTTGTGCTGGATCAGACACTTGAATCTTACATCGTTATTGATGTTAAGCAATTAGTTTAACGGGCCATCCGGAACTGTTAGATTTTATGGCAGTCTTCCTTCCATACAGAACATCACTGCAAAATAATTTGAACATCCAATAAGGTGATTATAATATTATTTGGCAATCCAAACAGAACCTGAAAATATTAGACCAACGTACGTTTGAACAGAGATGCTAAAAAAAATCCCCCCCAAAAAACCCAGCCATTTTACTTAACAATCAAATTAAAAAAAGTAGTTAGTTGCATGTCCCATCATCCTTTGGTTGTAAACCCCAGGTAAATATAATCTAAATTTCGTAGCATTTTCACCACCCCCTTTTTTTAACTGAATTTGGTCAAGGTATAGTGGTTTTACCCCTTTTCAGATTTCAGTATGTCATGTATATATTTTATAAATTAGATGAATTTCTAGTAAGTTTCTACGATATTCTTTATTATTTGACAAAATACTATGCATCTGAATGAAATTATTTACTTTTTGAAAAAGCGCGCCTTCTTATACTTTAATTTACCTCCCACTATTTCACATAGCAACACAAATTAAAAACTGCCAATCTTTGCTGCATATCAATTTTTTCCCCCGATAAAAATATATATTATGCAACATAATCAACTTTACAAATTGAGAGAAAATCAAGGTGTTCCGACCATTGGATAGTATTTAAAAAAAATAATGAAAGGATTGCATGATTACAAGTTTGATCCCTGACGACACTGGAAATGGAAAATTCACGCATTTACCTAACATATGATGATACGATGAGGTGATAAACTTAACAAGAAATAATTTACCTGATTCGTTTTCATATTCACATTATGTTGACACGTCTTAGTTCGTTTATGCTAGCTCATTTTAAACAAGCTAAACAATTACAGCATCATCCGTTTTTTTTACGGATTACCTCTAGTCAGAGGAGCGCACTGTTTACAGGGGAGGTAATATTTTGTCACCAGTTTGCCCACTGATAGTATTCCTCTTTTCTGTCCTTTTAATTATCCACTTTTACTTGTTAATCTATTTTTGATATTATCCAGTTGAGGTGGTTCGGTTCTTATACATCCAGTTAATGTGTTATTGTGCAGTGGTTGATTTAGTATTATTGTCTTTATTTTTTTTGCTTATGTGCTTTGTTTAAATATATATAAGTATATTTGATACATTTGTTTGTTTCTGTAATGATTTAGATTAAAACACAAGTTTGACTGCTTTACCCACTTTTTTGACATATTCACCAATTGTGTCTGTTTTTTGATTAAAGTATATGTATCAGGATACAACAATTAGAAACTAATGCAAAAAAGAAAATAGTCATCTATCAATCGAACACTTCCAAGTATTTAGTCAAAGACGTACATCTTGTTGAAGGCCGTACGGTGACCTATAGTTTTTAATTTCTTTGTCATTTTCGTTTCATGTGGAGGGTTGTATCATTTGACATCTTACCACATCTTCTTTTTTTTTATATTACAACAATCGATCATTAAAATACGATGACAATTGTCTATGCAATGATACACGTTGAAATCTTTGTCAAAGGTGTATTGGTGAATTACAAAACTTAAACTAAGACATTTAAACTGTACTGTATAGCTTTGAAATATTCACGAACGCATAGACTTCGTTAAGATTAAAGAAACCCACGAAATCCGATATATAAACTGCAAATCACACTATGACACTTTTGAAATTGGATCATGCTGCACCGGTGTCAACGTGATGATCGTAACTACAATTACGATCATCCCAATATGGCGGACGCAAATTTAGGGAAATTTTATATTGCCAATTTCTCCACTTTAACAACTTACTTTCAGGTTTGTATTATGTCTAGAAACATCTTTATAAGCATTGCCATTGAAATATTTGTTAATACTGTTATGATATTGTAATTATTGTATTTATTTATGTTGGCCTTATTTGTGTTGTATGGCCTGATAGTTGTTTACAGAATAATCTTAGAACTGTGCAGTTTAGAAATCACTGGAACAATTACAGAATGATTGGAACTTTACAGAATGATCCTAATAAAAGATGCATTATATAAACTTCTACATTTTACTAGAAACTTCCATTGTAACTTTCTAGGATGTTCCAGTATAGATTGTTCTAGAACTTTCCTTAAACAATTATATATATACAGACACTAAAGTTAAACAATCACTCTTACACTTGGACTTAGACATCGACAGACATTAGTATTCACCGCATTTGGATTGACACTTTAATTCTACAAACAACATCATACTGGATTGTGACCGTAGTAGTGAACGTAATATTCAGATTGGATTCCGAAAGATATCCGGATACAGACAAAGATAAAAGATTGGACTCATATTTTGACAGTTAAGTTGACAGTAATATTTGTGTAATACTTCTTGTAAACTTTTGTATATTAAATATTGTTAAATTTTATTATTGATTTGTGTCTTTTGTTGGCAACAATTTGAAGGCGATTTCTGGCCGTAACAGAAATTGGGGGCTCGTCCGGGATAACGTTAATATCTTCATAGAAATTTGTTCAGTATTTTTATAAGAACTAGCCAACAAAATTCTACAAAATGGCAGTTGATGCCGGTAAATTTTTAAAAACGCCAGACCTGGAGAGTTTTGATAATGTAAAGAAAGAGGAATTAGTGTTGCTTGCTAAACATCTGAAATTAGATTTTAAAGTATCTATGAGAAAACAAATTATAAAAAATTTGGTAATAGACAAATTAGTTGACTCAGAAATTTTAGGTGAAGAGGCTCTTGAGTTTAAGGTCGAAACTGTTGACGCTATCAAATTAAAACAGCTTGCATTAGAACATGAACTTAAATTAAAAGAACTGGAAATGAAGGAAAGGTTGGAAATGGAGAAAATAAAAGAAAAAGAAGATGAATTTAAGTTAAAACAGGCAGAACTTGAAATGAGGGAAAGACTAGAGATGGAGAAACTGAAAATTGAAATGGTCAAAGAAGAAAGCAACACTAAAGTCCAGCAGAAATCAGAATATTTTGATGCAGCAAAAAATATACGTTTGGTTCCCAGATTTTGTGAAAAAACAGTCGATAAATACTCCGCACTTCCATCAGAAAAAAGTTCCGATTATGACACGGTGAAACAGGAAGTTTTGAAAGCTTATGAGTTAGTACCAGAAGCATATAGACAGAAATTTAGATCTTATAAAAAGTTTGATTCGCAAACCTATGTGGAATTTGCTCGGGAAAAAGAAGATCTATTTGATAAATGGCTTACTTCAAAGAAAACAGATAACAATTTTGATAACCTAAGACAATCGATGTTATTAGAAGAGTTCAAACAATGTGTTCATTTAGACTTAAAAACACATTTAGACGACAAAACTGTTGGGACAATACATGATGCAGCTGTAATTTCAGATAATTATACCCTTTCACATAAAAGAAGTTTCAAGGGTCAAAATGTTAATAATTCAAGTGGAAATAACAAAAATCAAAGCACTGAGCGTACTGATAGTAAGCCTGTTGCACAGAATAAGAGTCAGTCCAGTTTTAATATGTCTAGTTCAAAATTTGATACTTTTGAGAAGAAGTCACTGATTTGTGCTTATTGTAAGAAGAATGGTCACTTGATGGCTGATTGTTTTAGACTCCAGAAGAAGAATGAACGAGATAATAAGCCAAAGTCCAGTGCTTGTACGACACCTTATATTACCAGTACGTTGGAATGTCCTGCGAGTCAGGCTTTTAAGTCCAGTTTTTGTGATTACATGGAGGAATATAAACCCTTTATGTCTGATGGGTTTATTTCTATTGTTGATGATACCACTCTTCAGCCTATTAAGATTTTACGGGACACTGGAGCTTCTCAGTCTTTATTGTTAGAAGGTGTGTTGCCTTTGTCCGAGAAGACTTCTGTTGGTGCCTCCGTTTTGTTACAAGGTGTAGAGTTGTATAGATGTTCCTCTCCACCGTATTTATCTGAAGTCAGATTTGATAACTGGACCAGTTATTGTAGGTGTTCGTCCTAATCTCCCTGTAGAGGGTGTTACATTATTGCTAGGAAATGATCTAGCTAGGAACAAAGTGGTTGCTGAACCAATTGTTACCAGTGAACCAGTGGTGGATGTTAAATCACCTGAAGATGATGCTGAATTGTATCCAGCTTGTGTTGTTACTAGGGCGATGGCTAGAAAACAACAAGATGAGAATTTGCAAGAAGACCAGTTTGATTACATGGACCTTTCTGACACTTTCCTAGCTGACATTGAAGGTCCTGGTAGCTCAGAAAAGGCCATAATAAGACCACCTAGTGTTACCAAGAATGTTATTATGCCATGGCCAAATGTAATCAGCCATTCATTAGATCGAAAGAATTTATTCGAAGAACAACATAAAGACCCTGAGGTTCTTCAGCTCAACCAGCGGGCTCAACCACAGGAGGAAGCGGACAAAGTGGCCGAATGCTATTTCCATCAGGACGGCATTTTAATGAGGAAGTGGAGGCCTCCTGATGCTACCCCAGAGGAGGAATGGAGAGTGGTATACCAAGTGGTGGTGCCTAAAGTTTATAGGCAAGATATTATTGGTCTTGCCCATGACACCCCCGTGGCTGGACACTTAGGTATAAGGAAGACTTGCCTTAAGATCTTGCAGCATTTCTACTGGCCCAGGCTTCGAAATGATGTCGCAGAATACTGCAAATCATGCCATATATGCCAGGTTGTTGGTAAGCCTAACCAGAAAATACCACCAGCACCACTTCTGCCTATTCCAGCCTTTGACGAACCTTTCAGCAGAGTTCTAATTGACTGCGTTGGACCTTTACCAAAGACCAAAACTGGAAATGCGTATTTATTGACAATCATGTGTACATCCACACGCTTTCCTGAGGCTATTCCGCTAAGAAATATCAAGACACCTACTATTGTCAAAGCTCTTATCAAATTTTTTACGTTAGTAGGACTTCCTAAGTCTATACAGTCCGACCAGGGATCAAATTACATGTCAGGTCTATTTCAGCAAGTCGTGTACCAGTTAGGGATTGCTCAGTATAGATCAAGTGCGTACCATCCAGAATCTCAAGGTGCCTTAGAACGTTTTCATCAAACATTGAAGAACATGATTAGAACTTTTTGTCTTCAATTTGACAGAGACTGGGATGATGGAGTTCACTTTCTACTTTTTTCATTTCGAGAGGCTGTTCAAGAATCCCTTGGATTTAGTCCCTTTGAATTGGTATTTGGCCATACTGTAAGGGGACCGTTAAAATTGATTAAGGAAAAGTGGCTTACTGAACATACTGACTTGAATCTTTTAGACTATGTATCTAGATTTAAAGAAAAATTGTACACTGCTTGTCAAATTGCTCAGAAAAACTTAAAAAATGTACAGAACAAGATGACAATTTGGTATGATAAAGATGCCAGGGACAGAGTTTTTGAGCCTGGTGATAGGGTACTTGTATTTTTGCCAGTCCCTGGACATCCTTTACAGGCTAAATATTGTGGTCCTTATACAATAGAGAGCAAAATCAATGATTTGAATTATATTGTAAAAACTCCAGGTCGGCGTAAACAAAACAGAGTGTGTCATATTCATATGTTAAAACCATATTTTGAGCGTACTAATGAATGTGAGAGTAAACCAGTTGCCACTTTAGGCATGGTTAAATTTGAGAACAATCATGACAAACCAAATGTAATTGAACCACCTTTTAGTTCTAAAACTATGGAAGAGACGGTTAGATTGAAAAATTCAGAAATTTTGTCAAATTTAGACTCAAAACTTGCACATCTATCTTTTGATCGTAGAGAAGAAATAAAAACTTTGGTATTTTCTTTTAAAAATCTTTTTCCAGATGTGCCAAACAAAACCACTGCTGTTTGTCATGATGTTGATGTAGGAGATGCTTCTCCAATTAAGCAACATCCTTATCGGCTTAATCCACTCAAACTTGAAGCTGTGAGAACAGAAATTAAATATATGCTTGACAATGATATTATTGAGCCGAGTAACAGTGAATGGAGCTCTCCTTGTCTCCTTGTGCCAAAACCAGATAAAACCTTTCGTTTCGTGACTGATTTCAGAAAAGTAAATTCAGTCTCAAAATCTGATTCCTATCCGATTCCAAGGATAGACGATTGTATTGACAACATTGGTCAAGCAAAATTTGTGAGCAAATTTGATTTGTTGAAAGGTTATTGGCAAGTTCCATTGACACAGAGAGCTCGTGAAATATCAGCTTTTGTTACACCAGATGGCTTATTTCAATATACTGTAATGCCATTTGGCATGAAAAGTGCACCAGCTACATTTCAAAGAATGATCAATAATGTTATAAAAGATTTAAACTGTTGTTATGCTTATATTGATGATCTAATTGTATGTAGTGATAGCTGGGAAGAGCATTTAACACATTTGTATGATACTTTTGATAGATTGTCACAATCAAATTTGACTGTTAATCTTGGTAAAAGTGAATTTTGTCAGGCCACTGTTGATTATTTAGGGCATACAGTTGGCCAAGGTCAAGTGAAACCTATTATGGCTAAAGTGGAAGCCATTTCCAAATTTCCTCCTCCTACAAATAGAAAACAACTTATGAGATATTTAGGCATGATTGGATTTTACAGAAAATTTTGTTCAAATTTTGCTACTGTGGTTCAACCATTGACTCATCTTTTACGAAAAGATTCTAAATTTATCTGGAGTGAAAATTGTCAAAACGCTTTTGAAAATAGCAAATCACTTTTAATTAATAGTCCAGTTCTGATTACTCCAGACTTTGAAAAACAATTTAAACTTGCCGTTGATGCAAGCGATGTAGGAATTGGAGCTGTTTTATATCAAGAGACAGATGATAATGTTGAGAAACCTATATCATATTTTTCTAAGAAATTAGATAAACATCAGAAAAATTATTCAACTATTGAAAAAGAGTGTTTTGCAATGTTGTCAGCACTTCAACATTTTGATGTATATTTGAATCCCACTGTATATCCTATTCTTGTTTGTACTGATCATAATCCTCTCACCTTCATACATAAAATGAGAAACAAGAATCAGAGGTTGACTAGGTGGAGTTTATTGTTACAGGAATATGATGTAATTGTAAAACACATTAAGGGTAAAGATAATGTAATAGCAGATGCTTTATCTAGAGCTTATTAAAACACTTTGTATATACTATGTATTTTTATTCATATTATTCATGATAAGTTTTTGTTACACTAAAACTTCTTTTAAGGGGGGAGGTGTTATGATATTGTAATTATTGTATTTATTTATGTTGGCCTAATTTGTGTTGTATGGCCTGATAGTTGTTTACAGAATAATCTTAGAACTGTGCAGTTTAGAAATCACTGGAACAATTACAGAATGATTGGAACTTTCCAGAATGATCCTAATAAAAGATGTATTATATAAACTTCTACATTTTACTAGAAACTTCCATTGTTACTTTCTAGGATGTTCCAGTATAGATTGTTCTAGAACTTTCCTTAAACAATTATATATATACAGACACTAAAGTTAAACAATCACTCTTACACTTGGACTTAGACATCGACAGACATTAGTATTCACCGCATTTGGATTGACACTTTAATTCTACAAACAACATCATACTGGATTGTGACCGTAGTAGTGAACGTAATATTCAGATTGGATTCCGAAAGATATCCGGATACAGACAAAGATAAAAGATTGGACTCATATTTTGACAGTTAAGTTGACAGTAATATTTGTGTAATACTTCTTGTAAACTTTTGTATATTAAATATTGTTAAATTTTATTATTGATTTGTGTCTTTTGTTGGCAACAATTTGAAGGCGATTTCTGGCCGTAACAGAAATTGGGGGCTCGTCCGGGATAACGTTAATATCTTCATAGAAATTTGTTCAGTATTTTTATAAGAACTAGCCAACAAAATTCTACAAAATGGCAGTTGATGCCGGTAAATTTTTAAAAACGCCAGACCTGGAGAGTTTTGATAATTTAAAGAAAGAGGAATTAGTGTTGCTTGCTAAACATCTGAAATTAGATTTTAAAGTATCTATGAGAAAACAAATTATAAAAAATTTGGTAATAGACAAATTAGTTGACTCAGAAATTTTAGGTGAAGAGGCTCTTGAGTTTAAGGTCGAAACTGTTGACGCTATCAAATTAAAACAGCTTGCATTAGAACATGAACTTAAATTAAAAGAACTGGAAATGAAGGAAAGGTTGGAAATGGAGAAAATAAAAGAAAAAGAAGATGAATTTAAGTTAAAACAGGCAGAACTTGAAATGAGGGAAAGACTAGAGATGGAGAAACTGAAAATTGAAATGGTCAAAGAAGAAAGCAACACTAAAGTCCAGCAGAAATCAGAATATTTTGATGCAGCAAAAAATATACGTTTGGTTCCCAGATTTTGTGAAAAAACAGTCGATAAATACTCCGCACTTCCATCAGAAAAAAGTTCCGATTATGACACGGTGAAACAGGAAGTTTTGAAAGCTTATGAGTTAGTACCAGAAGCATATAGACAGAAATTTAGATCTTATAAAAAGTTTGATTCGCAAACCTATGTGGAATTTGCTCGGGAAAAAGAAGATCTATTTGATAAATGGCTTACTTCAAAGAAAACAGATAACAATTTTGATAACCTAAGACAATCGATGTTATTAGAAGAGTTCAAACAATGTGTTCATTTAGACTTAAAAACACATTTAGACGACAAAACTGTTGGGACAATACATGATGCAGCTGTAATTTCAGATAATTATACCCTTTCACATAAAAGAAGTTTCAAGGGTCAAAATGTTAATAATTCAAGTGGAAATAACAAAAATCAAAGCACTGAGCGTACTGATAGTAAGCCTGTTGCACAGAATAAGAGTCAGTCCAGTTTTAATATGTCTAGTTCAAAATTTGATACTTTTGAGAAGAAGTCACTGATTTGTGCTTATTGTAAGAAGAATGGTCACTTGATGGCTGATTGTTTTAGACTCCAGAAGAAGAATGAACGAGATAATAAGCCAAAGTCCAGTGCTTGTACGACACCTTATATTACCAGTACGTTGGAATGTCCTGCGAGTCAGGCTTTTAAGTCCAGTTTTTGTGATTACATGGAGGAATATAAACCCTTTATGTCTGATGGGTTTATTTCTATTGTTGATGATACCACTCTTCAGCCTATTAAGATTTTACGGGACACTGGAGCTTCTCAGTCTTTATTGTTAGAAGGTGTGTTGCCTTTGTCCGAGAAGACTTCTGTTGGTGCCTCCGTTTTGTTACAAGGTGTAGAGTTGTATAGATGTTCCTCTCCACCGTATTTATCTGAAGTCAGATTTGATAACTGGACCAGTTATTGTAGGTGTTCGTCCTAATCTCCCTGTAGAGGGTGTTACATTATTGCTAGGAAATGATCTAGCTAGGAACAAAGTGGTTGCTGAACCAATTGTTACCAGTGAACCAGTGGTGGATGTTAAATCACCTGAAGATGATGCTGAATTGTATCCAGCTTGTGTTGTTACTAGGGCGATGGCTAGAAAACAACAAGATGAGAATTTGCAAGAAGACCAGTTTGATTACATGGACCTTTCTGACACTTTCCTAGCTGACATTGAAGGTCCTGGTAGCTCAGAAAAGGCCATAATAAGACCACCTAGTGTTACCAAGAATGTTATTATGCCATGGCCAAATGTAATCAGCCATTCATTAGATCGAAAGAATTTATTCGAAGAACAACATAAAGACCCTGAGGTTCTTCAGCTCAACCAGCGGGCTCAACCACAGGAGGAAGCGGACAAAGTGGCCGAATGCTATTTCCATCAGGACGGCATTTTAATGAGGAAGTGGAGGCCTCCTGATGCTACCCCAGAGGAGGAATGGAGAGTGGTATACCAAGTGGTGGTGCCTAAAGTTTATAGGCAAGAAATTATTGGTCTTGCCCATGACACCCCCTTGGCTGGACACTTAGGTATAAGGAAGACTTGCCTTAAGATCTTGCAGCATTTCTACTGGCCCAGGCTTCGAAATGATGTCGCAGAATACTGCAAATCATGCCATATATGCCAGGTTGTTGGTAAGCCTAACCAGAAAATACCACCAGCACCACTTCTGCCTATTCCAGCCTTTGACGAACCTTTCAGCAGAGTTCTAATTGACTGCGTTGGACCTTTACCAAAGACCAAAACTGGAAATGCGTATTTATTGACAATCATGTGTACATCCACACGCTTTCCTGAGGCTATTCCGCTAAGAAATATCAAGACACCTACTATTGTCAAAGCTCTTATCAAATTTTTTACGTTAGTAGGATTTCCTCAGTCTATACAGTCCGACCAGGGATCAAATTACATGTCAGGTCTATTTCAGCAAGTCGTGTACCAGTTAGGGATTGCTCAGTATAGATCAAGTGCGTACCATCCAGAATCTCAAGGTGCCTTAGAACGTTTTCATCAAACATTGAAGAACATGATTAGAACTTTTTGTCTTCAATTTGACAGAGACTGGGATGATGGAGTTCACTTTCTACTTTTTTCATTTCGAGAGGCTGTTCAAGAATCCCTTGGATTTAGTCCCTTTGAATTGGTATTTGGCCATACTGTAAGGGGACCGTTAAAATTGATTAAGGAAAAGTGGCTTACTGAACATACTGACTTGAATCTTTTAGACTATGTATCTAGATTTAAAGAAAAATTGTACACTGCTTGTCAAATTGCTCAGAAAAACTTAAAAAATGTACAGAACAAGATGAAAATTTGGTATGATAAAGATGCCAGGGACAGAGTTTTTGAGCCTGGTGATAGGGTACTTGTATTTTTGCCAGTCCCTGGACATCCTTTACAGGCTAAATATTGTGGTCCTTATACAATAGAGAGCAAAATCAATGATTTGAATTATATTGTAAAAACTCCAGGTCGGCGTAAACAAAACAGAGTGTGTCATATTCATATGTTAAAACCATATTTTGAGCGTACTAATGAATGTGAGAGTAAACCAGTTGCCACTTTAGGCATGGTTAAATTTGAGAACAATCATGACAAACCAAATGTAATTGAACCACCTTTTAGTTCTAAAACTATGGAAGAGACGGTTAGATTGAAAAATTCAGAAATTTTGTCAAATTTAGACTCAAAACTTGCACATCTATCTTTTGATCGTAGAGAAGAAATAAAAACTTTGGTATTTTCTTTTAAAAATCTTTTTCCAGATGTGCCAAACAAAACCACTGCTGTTTGTCATGATGTTGATGTAGGAGATGCTTCTCCAATTAAGCAACATCCTTATCGGCTTAATCCACTCAAACTTGAAGCTGTGAGAACAGAAATTAAATATATGCTTGACAATGATATTATTGAGCCGAGTAACAGTGAATGGAGCTCTCCTTGTCTCCTTGTGCCAAAACCAGATAAAACCTTTCGTTTCGTGACTGATTTCAGAAAAGTAAATTCAGTCTCAAAATCTGATTCCTATCCGATTCCAAGGATAGACGATTGTATTGACAACATTGGTCAAGCAAAATTTGTGAGCAAATTTGATTTGTTGAAAGGTTATTGGCAAGTTCCATTGACACAGAGAGCTCGTGAAATATCAGCTTTTGTTACACCAGATGGCTTATTTCAATATACTGTAATGCCATTTGGCATGAAAAGTGCACCAGCTACATTTCAAAGAATGATCAATAATGTTATAAAAGATTTAAACTGTTGTTATGCTTATATTGATGATCTAATTGTATGTAGTGATAGCTGGGAAGAGCATTTAACACATTTGTATGATACTTTTGATAGATTGTCACAATCAAATTTGACTGTTAATCTTGGTAAAAGTGAATTTTGTCAGGCCACTGTTGATTATTTAGGGCATACAGTTGGCCAAGGTCAAGTGAAACCTATTATGGCTAAAGTGGAAGCCATTTCCAAATTTCCTCCTCCTACAAATAGAAAACAACTTATGAGATATTTAGGCATGATTGGATTTTACAGAAAATTTTGTTCAAATTTTGCTACTGTGGTTCAACCATTGACTCATCTTTTACGAAAAGATTCTAAATTTATCTGGAGTGAAAATTGTCAAAACGCTTTTGAAAATAGCAAATCACTTTTAATTAATAGTCCAGTTCTGATTACTCCAGACTTTGAAAAACAATTTAAACTTGCCGTTGATGCAAGCGATGTAGGAATTGGAGCTGTTTTATATCAAGAGACAGATGATAATGTTGAGAAACCTATATCATATTTTTCTAAGAAATTAGATAAACATCAGAAAAATTATTCAACTATTGAAAAAGAGTGTTTTGCAATGTTGTCAGCACTTCAACATTTTGATGTATATTTGAATCCCACTGTATATCCTATTCTTGTTTGTACTGATCATAATCCTCTCACCTTCATACATAAAATGAGAAACAAGAATCAGAGGTTGACTAGGTGGAGTTTATTGTTACAGGAATATGATGTAATTGTAAAACACATTAAGGGTAAAGATAATGTAATAGCAGATGCTTTATCTAGAGCTTATTAAAACACTTTGTATATACTATGTATTTTTATTCATATTATTCATGATAAGTTTTTGTTACACTAAAACTTCTTTTAAGGGGGGAGGTGTTATGATATTGTAATTATTGTATTTATTTATGTTGGCCTAATTTGTGTTGTATGGCCTGATAGTTGTTTACAGAATAATCTTAGAACTGTGCAGTTTAGAAATCACTGGAACAATTACAGAATGATTGGAACTTTCCAGAATGATCCTAATAAAAGATGTATTATATAAACTTCTACATTTTACTAGAAACTTCCATTGTTACTTTCTAGGATGTTCCAGTATAGATTGTTCTAGAACTTTCCTTAAACAATTATATATATACAGACACTAAAGTTAAACAATCACTCTTACACTTGGACTTAGACATCGACAGACATTAGTATTCACCGCATTTGGATTGACACTTTAATTCTACAAACAACATCATACTGGATTGTGACCGTAGTAGTGAACGTAATATTCAGATTGGATTCCGAAAGATATCCGGATACAGACAAAGATAAAAGATTGGACTCATATTTTGACAGTTAAGTTGACAGTAATATTTGTGTAATACTTCTTGTAAACTTTTGTATATTAAATATTGTTAAATTTTATTATTGATTTGTGTCTTTTGTTGGCAACAATTTGAAGGCGATTTCTGGCCGTAACAATACATGATGGAAAAGCAACAAGAAGAATAAAAATCGAGATACAAAAAATCCCGATGATGCTCGTAACTTTTATTAATTTTTATCAACGATGATCGTAACTTTTATTTAAGATGATCGTAACTGTTTGTTCCAACGAAGCATTTTCTGATAAACAAAGCTTTCTGGTATGTGGAAAAGTGTACATTTATTGTTTATCAGCTAATATTGTGATAATAATGAGGAACGATTACTAAGGGAAGGGTAATGTCCAATTGGTAAGTGCACAAATGGTTATGATTTCCCGATATTTCATTTCTTTTTATCAAGTTCAATATTAAAACGCATTGGTGGTTAACAACTTTATATTGATGAAAAATTGTGCCCTGCCTTTTTTTAAGTTGAAATCTCTATCCTGCGTTTTTATTTTTCACTCTATATGGTCCTGATTTTTTTTACCTCAATTGTCATCCTGTCTTTTTGATTGGCCAAGTTGTTCATTTGGCCTATTTTTTACTCAAAACCCCTGTCCTGCCTTTTTTCCTCCACATTTTACCCCTCCCTTTAAAAATCAAATGGTAGCTCCCTTATCGATATGTTTGGCTTAAACAACTTCTTCGACTAACTTCAATAATACATGTCAAATACCGTAAGTGTTAGGATTTTAATATAGCTTGAAAAAACAGGGAATCTAATATGTACTTGTTTACCATCTATTTCAGCTTTTCCATCTTTACATAAGTAGCCAACCCATGGTAATTATAGGCAACAGTAGTCCAGTGGAGGATCCAGAGATTTTTTTATCAAGGGGGTGGGGACTGGCTGCTTGAGAGAAGGCCTGCTACAGTCATGCTTCATTGATTCCCTATTTAGTCAACCACATTTTTCACACAAAAAAGGGGATGCACGCACCCTGGCCCTCCCTTTAAACCCGTCTCTGTAGTCTGCCAACGTTTAATGATCAAAGTTTGATAACGAAAATAAAAGACGAGGCAACAAGTTAAAACACATGAAAACAATTCCATTTTGAATGTTAACTAAATAACTAATAAGAAAAAAAATATTGAGGACATTTGCATATAAGCCTGCTAATTTAACCTGATGTCATTTCTTTTTGACAAATATAGCGGTGTTCATTAACGCTCATGTTGTTTACTTTTTAAATCATTCTTTTTTCAGTAATACCAATATATCGTGACTGATAAATTGGATGTTCATTTAAAAAAAAAAACACATATTAAGTTTTGAGATACGGTCATCTTTAAATAAAAGCAAGTCCAAGTTACGATCATCCATAGACGAAGTTACGATCATCATCGTGTTTTTTTTAATCTCGATTTTCGTTCTTCTGGTTGTTTTTCTATCATTTAGGAAAAACCCATTCAATGGCAATGCTGATTAAGAATTTTCTTGATATAAAACAAATCTGAAAATAAGCTGTTAAAGTAGAGAAATCGACATTCTAAAATTTCCCTAAATTTGAGTCCGCCATAGTGGGATGATCGTACTTGCAGTTACGATCATCACGTTGACACCAGTGATGCTGATACAATTGTTGATCTTGAGTTTCAGTCGAATATTAGACATATCTAATTGTATAGCCTTATGAATGATTTTGCGAAATTTGTTATTGTTGAAAAATAGTACGATTATGGTAACGATAATCTTCCATATTGTGGTATTTATATCAGAGTGTGGTATACTTATTTATGTGTTCTCACGAGAAATAAATCCTACACTAAGAAAACTGGTAATACAATTTAAATTTGATTTCCGAATTTATTTTACTCCGTTTATATAAATTGAGATTTAAAAACTAAGACAAGTGTTTCCACTGTTATCTATCGACTACAAATGACTTGATGATTTCTTACACTGCACAGGTCATAAGATTTGAACTTTTACACAATATTGTTTTATTTATATTTTCTTGCACTGTTCAAAACTTGTTTTTATCATTCAGTTTAGCATTGTACTTCAAAATATATATACGTATACGCATGGCTTTCGTTTGTAGTACTACCAGTCTATACATGTAAATGAACTGGTATTTAATAAGGGAACAAGTGAAAGTCAAGTGAAATAAATCAAGTAACAGTTGGAGGATGATGTATTTGTTTATGAAGAAGAACACGGAGACAATGAATTATTGTCGGATGATATTGGGCAAAATAATGTAATGGTGTTAACAAAATATCTGAAAAGTCAATATGAGTGTTTATGGTCTAAAGGACGATCAGTAATCACGTTTGGGCGTTATTTCATCACCGATAAACCTACAGAAATAGTTTGACTAGTAAACCTATGTTAAGACCATTGGATACCAGGTTCATTACAGGTGTTGATTTAAAAGTGTAAGGAACAACTGTTTTTATGTTATTATGCATGTGCTAGTGTACGTATAAACATGGAACTGAGTTGAGCAACATGTAATGTTTGTGTGTGTGGTAGTCAGATAAATCTTCTTTTTTTGTTTAAAGCAACCGGTTATTGTATTTGGGATAAATACAAAACTATACAGTGAGTGGCCTAGTTTTGTTTACATCACTGTGATAGGAGTTGTTGGAATTGTAGCGATTTAAGATTTTGAAGTTTCATTTAACGTGACTTGACTTAAATTTAAGTGAACTCATATCTAACAAATGTTTGACTTGACGAAGCAAAGATAGACGAGAGCATGCTTTTTTTTATAAATAATATCAATATGTGAGTTCCATGAAGCTGATGACTGAAATGATATTCCAAGATGACAGTGAGTATTTTTTCTCAACCTCTTCCCCATTTATTCCCAAAAATACAGGTGGGTGCTCCCTTTCTGTTCTAGTAAATACAATGTTTCTTTTCTTTCTTAGAGTTAAATTGAACAGCCCATGATTTTGCCCAATTTGAGATAAGATCCAAGTCATCAGTCAAAGAAGCAGCTGCTTCAGCAGGATCATCATCTACTATAACAAATAAAGAGGTGTCATCTTCAAAAAGTCTAATACCATTAGCAATGTCATTTACTATATCATTTATATAAATGAGAAACAGAGAGGGTCCTAAAACTGATCCCTCGGGAACACCTGCATGTATACTTCTTAGAGTTGACGAAAGCCTTCTGAAACGACCTTTTGTTGACGATCTGAAAGATAACTTTCTATCCAAGATAAGAGCTGATAATGTATGCCACACTGTTTAAGTTTAAATAAAAGTCCTTTATGCCAAACTTTATCGAAAGCTCTAGATATATCACAAAATACAAACCTTACATCCCTCCCAATATCCATATTACTTATAATTTTATGATATATTTCAATTAACTGATTAACAATAGAGTCGCCTGGCTGGAATCCAGATTGAAACTTTGACAAAAGGTTATCACTTCTCACATAATTATACAAATGTTTAAATAGAACTTTTCCCATAATCTTGCAAACAACACTAGTAACAGATATTGGACGATAGTTTTGAGCTGAGTGTGAACTACCTTTTTCTTTAAAAATAGCATTAACATATGCAATTTTCCATAACAGTGGAACCTGTTTAACTGATAGAGACATATTAGATAACTTACATGTAGTAAATGGTTTAGAAATAAAGCTAGCAACCTCTTTTAAAATGCTAGGACTGATACCGTCAAGGGCAGCTGGTTTGTTTACATTTAAGATTTTTAACTTATCTAAAATTTCTTTCTCAGTGATGACAAATTTATTTAAATGACATGGAGGAGGCTCATAATTATCAGGAATTTCTGGTTCTGTATCAATATAAGCTATGTAATTGTTGCATGTGAAGCAGGCTAAAAGTATGTAATTATTGCATGTGAAACGTGAAGCAGGATAAGAGTATGTAATTATTGCATGTGGAGCAGGATAAAAGTATGTAATTATTACATTTGAAGCAGGATAAGAGTATGTAATTATTGCATGTGAAGCAGGATAAGAGTATGTAATTATTGCATTTGAAGCAGGATAAGAGTATGTAATTATTGCATGTGAAGCAGGATAAGAGTATGTAATTATTGCATGTGAAGCAGGATAAGAGTATGTAATTATTGCATGTGAAGCAGGATAAGAGTATGTAATTATTGCATGTGAAGCAGGATAAGAGTATGTAATTATTGCATGTGAAGCAGGATAAGAGTATGTAATTATTACATTTGAAGCAGGATAAAAGTAGTTAATTATTACATGATAAGCAGGATAAGAGTATGTGATTATAACATGTGAAGCAGGATAAGAGTATGTAATTATAACATGTGAATCAGGATAAGAGTATGTAATTATAACATGTGAATCAGGATAAGAGTATGTAATTATAATATGTGAATCAGGAGAAGAGTATGTAATTATAGCATGTGAAGCAGGATAAGAGTATGTATTTATTGCATGTGAAGATTTGAAGTAGCATAAGAGTAAGTAATTATAACATGTGAAGCAGGATCAGAATATGTAATTATTGTATGTGAAGCAGGCTAAAAATATATAATTATTACATGTAAAGCAGGATAAGAGTATGTAATTATTGCATGTGAAGCAGGCTAAAAATATGAAATTATTACATGTAAAGCAGGATAAGAGTATGTAATTATTGCATGTGAAGCAGGCTAAAAATATGAAATTATTACATGTGAAGCAGGATAAGAGTATGTAATTATAACATGTGAAGCAGGATAAGAGTATGTAATTATAACATGTGAAGCAGGATAAGAGTATGTAATTATTGCATGTGAAGCAGGATAAGAGTATGTAGTTTTTACATGTGAAGCAGGATAAGAGTATCTAAATATTGCATGTGAAACAGGATAAGAGAATTAAATATTGCATTTGAATCGGGATAAGAGTATGTAATTATTACATGTGAAGCAGGTTAAGAGTATGTATTTATTGCATGTGAAGCAGGATAAGAGTATTAAATATTGCATGTTAAGCAGGCTAAGAGTATGTAATTATTGAATGTGAACCTGGCTAAAAATATGTAATTATTGCATGTGAAGCAGGATAAAAGTATGTAATTATTACTTGTGACGTTGGATAATGGTATGTAGTAATTGCATGTGAAGCTAGATAGCAGTATGTAATTATTGCATGTAAAGCAGGATAAGAGTATGTATTTATTGCATGTGAAGCAGGATAAGAGTATGTAATTATTGCATGTGATTCAAGAGAAGAGTATGTAATTATTGCATATAAAGCAGGATAATAATATATGATTATTGCATTTGAAGCGGGATAAGAGTGTGTAATTATTGCATGAGATTCAGGAGAAGAGTATGTAATTATTGCATGTGAAGCAGGATAAGAGTATGTATTTATTGCATGTGGAGCAGGATAAGAGTATGTAATTAGTGCATGTGATTCAGAAGAAGAGTATGTAATTATTGCATGTGATTCAGGAGAAGAGTATGTAATTATTGCATGTGAAGCAGGATAATAGTATGTAATTATTGCATTTGAAGCGGGATAAGAGTAATGTAATTATTGCATTTGAAGCGGGATAAGAGTATGTATTTATTGCATGTGAAGCAGGATAAGAGTATGTAATTATTGCATTTGAAGCAGGATAAGAGTATGTAATTATTGCATGTGAAGCAGGATAAGAGTATGTAATTATAAAAATGAATGTTTTCTCTCAATGTTGGGTGCTGATAAAACCTTACAAAGGTTGTAGACAGGATTTTGGAAACTGCATGCATTTGAAGAACCTCAAACGTCGCGGATATGATTTTCAGTCTGACTATAATTATCTTAGAACACTTAACGCTGTCCGATTATTATTCTCACTGTTTCTCTTTCCTATAATTGTCAACATGAAAATCGCAGTAAAATATAATTGCATTCTGTAAAATTATGATAACATCCAAAACGATTAAATTGTAGTCAAATAACAAAAAAGGCCAGAAAAAGATACGAAACAGTGTTTACCAAAGTGTTTTATTGGATTCGTATGATCACTAGAAAACAGGTTCCTTATTCAAACTAACCATTAGAATGCAATATCCATTCAATTCAGGTACAGATAGCCCATAAAATAAAATAAATAATCTTATAAGAACCGTATCATCACTATGTTTTGTCTGCATAGAGTGCTGAATGCAAAATTGGGATATCGTCTTACATAGAAAGTCAACAAAAATTATACAATAAGTCCGTTTCAATATTGTTAGGCTATTACCTAAATCTGTATTAAAACTTGAATCCTAAAGAAAAATTAAACATTACACATTCAATCTCATTCACTGCAAATAAAAAAGTGAGATATCCTTTTACAAACACTGCTCCAGCAGAGCTATTAGGAAGAACGAGTGATATCGACATATTTTTGCTGACTTTATTTTACTAGCATATTCTTCTCATCTGTAAATTTACCAACCAAAATGTCTTATATCCTATTGTGTCATTTCGGATGGCAGGTGATAAATGCAACATTTTAATGAATGCTAGGAATGTGTGCTCCTTTCTTGATTTGAAAGTTTGGTAAATATTTGGAATTCTCTGTTTTATCAATTTATTGTCATTACATATTTTGCCCATCTAAAAATGCCTGTACCTTCTCAGGAATATGACAGTTGCTGTCCATTCGTTCGATATGTTTTATCATTTAAGTTTGCATTTGATTAGGGACTTTCCGTTTTGAATTTTCTTCGAATTTAAGTTTTTTAGTGATTCTACTATTTACCCCTTCTTTCCTTTAAACAAAATTATTACAAAACCATATGTAAAACTCCTATAAAATCGTTGTTATATTCTTTATAGTTTTTGACAGAAAAAGTATGACATTGGTATATGTAAAAATATCGAGAGAGAACTATATCCTGCCAAATTTTCAATATTTTTTATTTTGAAAACAAGGACACAAACCTTTTATTTTTTCTGCTTTTTTAGGAGCTTTATTTAAGAATTGAATGCTTCTTTTTGTAACTTCATTGGGGTGTAAAAGCGCTGACCGAAGTACATTTTGAATGAAGCACAAAAGCGCTTCATTCTAAAAATGTACACACGGTCAACGCTTGCACAACCCTATGAAGTTACAAAAAGAAGCATTCAATACTTATAATTACATATTTTTACCTATGATCATGAAAACACGAATTTTATAATTTTTTATATTACATTCACCTATGCACTTTATTGTGGGACCACGCGTTATCATGAATGATAAGTTTTATTGAGTGATACAATTGCTTAAGGAATAACACGAGATGTGCATTTAGCCAATCAGAATGAAGTATCATAATGAAACATACATCTAATGTAATTATTTATATACTATCAATTCATAACAGACTTTTAAAAATCTTGTGATTTTGAAACAGAGAAGTGAACATCCTTAAATATCCTTAAATAGATCTTAAAAGTAATCCAATTTGATGTTAGTGTATTGCTTGATATATAAGTCTTAGATATAGATGATTATGCTAGTTTATTTTAACTTTGTACTAGTTTTTTTGTAACTGTGAGTACTGTTGAATATTTTTGTTCTTTATGCTGATCGGATGAGTTAAGCTTTTTTTCAAATGATTTTTTAAGTGCAAACAAATCAAGTAAATCCTTTTTCAACAGATTGTTACGGTTTATTTTTATGTTGTACTGTTACACAACTGTCTTAGGTAAGAAGGGGGATTGGGATCCCGCTGACTTGTTTAACCCCACCAAATTTTGTATGAGCCTGTCCAATTTTAGGATCGTATCATTCAGTGGTTGTCGTTTGTTAATGAGTTACATACTGTGGATTCATTATTATTCGTTGGATATTAATTTCCGTTGGTGTCGTGGGTTGAGGTAAATCAGGAGTACAAGTGTTTAACGAAGAACATATTTTCATTTGGTTTTGTATACAGAGTTTGGCAAAACCATGAAATCAAATATCCACGAATATTCAAGTTTTCAGCAATCAACGAAAACAAATGAATACACATTATTAGTTTTCGTTCATATTTTGAACATTAATAAGCCGTTAGTTTTTCTCGTTTGAATTGTTTTACATTTGTCGTTTCGGGTCTGTTTATGGCTATTATAGTTTAGACTTTGCGGCATGGGCTGTGCTAATTGTTGAAGGCTCTATAGTTGTTAATTTTGTGTCATTTAGAGTCTTATGGAGATTTGTCTCATTTGCAATCATACCACATCTTCTTTTATATTTACAACTTCCACATTCTGTGTATTTCGGTTATAAATAGAGTGCCTGTGATTCAGTGGTTCAGTTGATGTGTATCAGTTGTGTTGCTTTGTTGTTGGTTTTAATTTTACATCAGGGAGTCTGGGTTTTAATTATTGTACATTAGTCTTTTCTGTGCCTTCTATAGCTTGCTATTTGATATGTTTTCCCGATGAATGGTTTTACATTAGTTATTTTAGGGGCCCTTTATAGCTTGTTGTTCGGTGTTTGAAGCCGTACCTTTACCTATGATGGTTTACTTTTTTAAATTGTAACTTTGGATGGAAAGTTTTCTCATTGGCACTCAAAACACATCTTCCTACATTACATCTATTAGCTTGTGTTGAATTCCTTACTGTGACCTGTAGTTGCAAGATACTTTTCTACGTCATTTGGACAGGTTTTTTTTGTTTCATTGCGATTCACACCAAATTTTCTTTTTGGTAGAAAGCGGCAGACGCGTAATCTAGCCACGCGTCCAGTCTAGCTCATTTTGGAGTTCATGCGATTCCCTCATTTTTGTTTGTGATCTTGATTTATCTATTTTTAATCAATTTATTAGATCTTCACGGCGGTAAATTACTGTCACCTTAATTTATATAAAGACTTATCCAATATGACTTAACTTTCTATTTCACGGCATCAATGTATTCGTCTCAGTAGTATTTTTAGCAAAACGAGTAAAGAGGGGTTTTTAAAAACCGGAGAGATAATCTTAAACTGACAAAATACTATCTCAATATTGCAATATAAAAGAATTCAGTAGAATTTGAGAAATGATTTTCTTGTAAATATTATCATATCTTTTAATTTAAATCGTCGACTGATGCACTATTTTAATATCCATGTTAACGCGCATTTCCTGAAAAGTTGTCAATTTGATGTTCTGTATATTCCTCTTGATTAATTTGGACTACAAGCATCACAACAGCATTCCCTTCGATTGACATTGCAGTCATATTTAATGCCACAATTACGGGCACGACATCCATATTTGCAATCTGCACTGGTACGACAATTACTACTAAAGCACTTAAGAGCATTAGTATTCTCCAAACCTGAAACATATTGCTACTTTTTTTTTTATTAAAACAATAACCTATAATTAATGAAATTGTTTTTGATTTTTATTGATCCTTCTAGACCTTGTAACTTATTAATATTTAAGGAAATTTTGAATATGTGTGTGTTGGGGGGGGGGGGCAATACTATACTGGTATGACAATTATGCCTAACCCTGCAACTTCAGTCTTTGATCCTTTAATAGGAATGTCCTACGTTGTGCTGATATACAACTGTTTCATGTTACAAGTGGGTTGGGTTTTCCTAACACATTTTGTATAGATACCCGTACTTAACCAGCAATTCATAGTTTAGTTTATTAATATCGTTGGTCCCACTCTGTCATATTTGGGTTTTTGCTGCAGGCTGTCTGCATCAAACTGGTAGTTGTCTCGTTTGAACTAATTTACTTGTTATAAAGGCTTTCAAAATTTACTTTTTATCAATGGATTCGCGTTCCTTATATGGTTGAAAACTGTTTCATTGGCAACCATACAACACCTCCTATTTGTCTATATATATTATTTGAAATATTCTAAATTTTTCGTCAATGTAGATTTGAGGCATGTTTAAAACTCTTTTTGTGTTGATACCGGGTAATTCCTTTTAAGAACGATATAAACTTACCCGACAAACATATCAATAAGATACAAAAAGCGACGTAGGTTCTCATTGTGCAGTAGCCCTGGAAGAAAAATTAAATTATTTGTTTTAATATAAAATAAGTAAGATACACTTTTCACCTTGTACATTCATATAGACGCCGATTTATATTAAAGTTATCTTTGATAAATTTTGAATTGTCATCAATGCACATGTTAGTTACCCATGAACATGATAGCGACTGACATTTCCGATCTCTTTGACACCACCATTTCGGTTGGGATTTTAATATTTTCAACTTTAAACTTGATTTTTCCTTCCATTGTTTCAATTATAGTCTACTGATGAGTCCTAAATAGAGGAAACGTGTATCTGGCGAACTGAATAAGTAAAAGAGGTAATACTAATATTAACCTTGATCATGTAATTTCGTATTAAGCATGTTTAAATCTAGTAAAATAATACAATTATTGGAATGCTATTACAAAATTTCTTACCTTCTGTATTAAGATGAGGTAACTTACTGGTATGTTTTGAACAATGTTTAATAAAATAAAATGTGTTTTGTTTACCTTTATACTGTGTAGCATAACATAAGACGGAAAAGGACACAATAATCAAATGTATGTTCATTGGTCGGACATAAGATCCAGGATACGTTTGTTTTCCGTGAAAAGGTAGCTAATATTATTTGTAGCGAGGACAATGGTATAATCTTCATAGCAGTCTGAGTATTTGTCACATTAATTTCATCATTATCATTAGATTCTAAGTTTTGCTCATACTATATATATGTTATTCTGTATCTGTAACTATATTTTAACTTGTACAAGAATCCTCTTTTGTTTTACCTTAACATATTATACAACTGTATTAGTAGTAAACCTTTTCAACATCTCTCGACACCGACTAATGACACCTACAGTTTACAGGTAAAATGGATGGGTCGTCTCAAAGGCAAAAATCATCATGATTATCATCACGTAACATATTGGATTGACGGTTTTATACTGTTTTGACTATATAGTTTAAGAATATATATCAACCAAATAAATAAATAAATATATGTATGGTGGCCGGATGCGACCATTTATTTCGCCTTTTCGCGTTTTCGTGAATTCTCCGTTCATTTTGCAAACGCGAAATTGGGAATTCGAGAAATCGAGAAATTGAGAAAATCGGGAAATCGGAAAATCGAGAAATAGGGAAATCCAGAAATCGGGAAATCGAAAAATCGAGAAATCAAGAAAGCAAAAACGCCAAAACACGAAAGAGGAAACACGAAAACGCTAAAACGCGAAATGAATTCTCGATTTTGCGTTTTTGCTTTCTCTATTTCTCGATTTCCCGATTTCTCAATTTCTTGATTTCCCTTTCTCGATTTCTGGATTTCCCCGAAAGAGGAAACGTCTACCATACATATGTCTCTGTCATATAATATTCTTATTTCATAAGTATTTGCACGACATTTCATGTTGAATTGATTAAACAAATATTTCAATCATTCAGAATTTTAACCCATTTTCTCTTCACTTTTGTGATGATGTGAGTCTTTCGCCAAATATTTGCCGCATGCCAATAACGATTTAATGTGTTGGTGTAAAAGCTTTTATGATGTTTTTCAAAAATGAAAAAAGAATACTTGTCCGTCCGTATCACACTTGTTAACACAACCAACTTTGTGTTTTTCCACCGATCTTCACCTCAGTCGATGTACATTTTCAATTTTTACATAATTACATATTGATTTTTTAGGTCGAAGGAAAAGATCACGTTTTTTTTTATTATTATTATCAACGACGGTCTTCTCCGCTTCAAGATATCTTGTTCGAGGTAAAGTTTTTCCTTGATGGATTTTAAAAAAAAATTATAATTGACCCCTCGTTTCAATGCTACAACATTTAAGCAGTGATTGGTGATTACAGAATTCAAGTGGAACACCAAATTGGTGAATTGAAATGATACAAAGTATTGAGTACATTATGGAGGCATCCAAGGCCAAAACAATCAGACATGTGCCGCCCTTGTAAACCAACATAATCATTGTTTAATTAAATATCAACTACAATAGAACATGATTTGTTCTTTTCGTTTTCCAAATTCAACCAGGACAGCTAGAAGCTAAATGTCTAAAAGATGAAATGTGACTTAAAGTCTATCATTTTCTTTATAACAAATTAAAAAAAAAAACATGACATTTGGACTCTATATGAAAGTTTTATCATTGTCAATGATTGAAAGCAATAAAATCAATAATGATCTCATTTATTTTTTTTTATTTTTGAGACGACCCTTCACATTTTACCTGTCGTAGTCTTTCTCAACTGTAGGTGTCGAGAGATGTTGAAAAGGTCTATTGGTAGATCAGTTATATTTTGATATGATAAACTAGTCATTAAAAGTCTTTCTCATTTGGATTGACAATAAACAGCTAATAAACAAAAGAAGCAAAATAGATAAAATTGTCCCATTTTCAATATTTGTAAAATATCCAAGACCAATTCTATTGAAACGCTTCATAATTAACAATTAAGTGCTGAAAAATTAACCGAATCCAAATGAGAATGAACAATAAGATATACCTTTTAATTATTTAGTATGAGATCTGTGTATCTCCGACTAAGTCTGACATTCCACAGACTGTCTTTTTATCATGATTTCCTTTATATAAGGCTGCTCCTTCACAAGAAACATACTTAACCAGAGGCTCCTAATTGTTAAGTTGGATTATTCCTTCAAAAGTTTGTGGACGCAATAAGGATTTCGTTTACTTTTCTTTTTTGAGTTTTGAATCAGTTATGACGACGGATGTCTTCCAATTTTCGTAGCTATACCTCTTATTCGTCCAAGACTAAAACCTCGGGTGTCACACGGGATGAATAATCTGTAGATATGATTTAGTTATGCCTTGTATAAGTATATATGGTAAAAACAATTCTTCAATTTTCTTAAACAAACGAGACGATTTTAAATTTGAAATGATCAATTGCCCCTACCTAAGTAGCAATAAACCAACTTCACCTGCATATTGACTATACATTTTTCAACTTATTCGGTTTCCAAAAGCTTGCAGCTCCTACTCAGACTTTTTAAAACGCCACAAGTGTCTGAACAGAAGGTTGATGAATCAGGGGTATGTTAAAGAACGTTTCGTTCCTTTTTCTTAAAATGATCATCGGAAGGTACAAAGGTACCTTGTTTATAAATACTCAGTATTAATTTCACAAATAATACATGATGGACTTGGTGTTTAGATTGTACGTACTGACGTTGTTTAACATCTCTATAATGTGTTGTTCTTTTATTTGTAATTGTTTCATTATTGATATTACTTGAACTCTTTGATCTGATTCCGGTGATATCCATTTGACGTGGCTCGGTACTTATACATGTTGTACATCCCGTCAATGTATTTTTGTATCATCTTTCATTTTTGCTGATATGTTTTGTACAAGTGACATTTTGTGTTTCTTTGGTACATATGACGTTGCTCAGTACTTTTTGAGAAATTTGAGTTAACAGTGATGATAAAATTGAGAATGGAATTGGGGAATGTGTCAAAGAGACAACAACCCGACCATAGAATAGACAACAGCAGAAGGTCATGTTAAGAATAATGATCCAATCAGATTTTTCATTTTCATCTAAGCATGAGGAAGCATAAAAAGGATTGTTAAGTTGATTATCTAAAGATTTTGCTATTTTATAGGATGCTATTTTAAATTTGAGGGGAAAACACTGCATACATTTATTCCTGATCATCTTCTGTTTATGGATTTCATAGACCGGTACTAATTCAGAGTCAGTTTGGTCATTTCTTGCATTTTGTTTTATTAGCTTACTTTTTAAGTTTTTATACGACAGCAAAATAAAGTTGAGAATGGAAATGGGGAATATGTCAAAAATTTGCTTTCGAGTAATGCTATCATGTCGCTGTTGTTGTCAGAAGACACATTTGATTTGTCAGACAATAACTTAATTTAAAGTGAAGGGTTCTCTATTGATAATGTATGAAATTGTACCAGAAGGTTAAATACACAAAAGGAAGGTTAGAAATGATATTAGGGGTTATGCTATCAACAGTTTAGGAGTCAGTGGTCAAAAACAACATTTTTGGTTGTTTATTCCATAAATTTGGGGGTTTCTCACAAATTAATTACCATTTTTACATTGAATAGTTATATACAAATGCAACAAATACTGATAGGAGATGCACACGAAACAGGGTGTGTAAATTATTTTATCGATAATTTGTACATTTTTCCATGCATGACGTGAGAGAATCTAGAAAAAATTTAAATGTACACATTTTCAACATTTTTGTTGAACGTTCATATAAAATTAAGGAGATATGTAGTTGGAGACTCCTGCTTAATAAAAATGTTCGGGCTCATCCGATATATATTTTCAAATAAGTCTCTATTAAAGTTTGAAGGGTTCAAAATTAAAATATGTTTGATATCAACTGTCGAACTGACATAAAATATTTGGTGTTTTTTTATATGCTAAATTTACATCTACGGTTATACCAGCTCTGCTTGGCAATGTATTTTATTGCTTTTTTGTTAGTAACTTTTTTTTTTATTTTGGTCATGAAAGTTAATTTGTAGTTGTAAAGTTGCTATAACATGAGGGTACCCAAAATGCACCTATTTGGACAGTTTTTCACCAAGTTTTTTTTTTAACCATACAATAGTTTCCATTTTGAATTTCACCTGCATTTTTGAGTGCGCTAACGGAATAACCGTGTTCAGTCAACAAACTTCATTATCACTGTAACTCGATATGGAGAATTTTGTAGAAGATGAATAAGTACTTAGTACTCTAGAAAGTCATGGTCAACCAGAGCACCGGATAATTTTTATTACCTCCGGCTACGTTTCTCCCAAAATATGTTGCATGCAAAGGGCTTTTCTGTATTCCCATGGTTTGACACATCTTTAACACTACAAATGTCATCATCAATTACGATATTTTGAAATTTAAATGAAGTACCTGTGTCACTGATAATGGAAAGACGAAGCATGCAGACGCTACAAAATGACCGTAGATGTTGTTGTAACTTTGGTTATTTCCGTGGTACAATTAAATTTAGAAAACTACAAAAGTTACTAAAATTTCTAAATTCTTGCTTTTGTAAAGAAATAAAAATTCATATCGTATTTAACATCGAATTTGTTCCGTTCTGTTCCGTTTTTTTCAAGATCGCATAAAAACGAGAATCTGGCAGCCATTGAAAATATAAGGGATTAACTAATGTCCTGACAATGTACTGAAGGATATTCCAATGCTTACTTCGTTTTCATTTTTGGAAGAATTTACTTTATATTTAGAACTAAACAAGATGACAATATTTTTTAAATAAATATCAAGACAAAAATAAAAAAAAATAAATTTTAAGAGTATAATTATCTTCGCAAAATAAAAAAAACCATCGTACGAGATATAACGAGAATGACGAAACTTTACAGGTGGGTCGTGTAGAGAAAGTTATCGTTCTTTGTTCCAAAACAATGCCATTACCATAAGTGTCAGCTAAAGCTGCAGTATATAAATTTGAAAATACTTTTAACGACAAAATTATTTTATATCTCTTCCTATGTGACGTTTGCATTATGACGCCAAAAACGCGAGTTGATGTGAACCTTGTCATTCAGTCAGAGGACTTGAAATATTTCCTTTATGGGTTGGTTTAAAAATACACATATAAGTAAGCAATGGATAAATTTAAAAGATGCTTTTTGTGCTTCTTTGTTAATGATTTGTTTGATTTTGTTCTTATTGATATTATGACAAGGTGATGACTGCTGTACCCCTATTTTGATAACTTTACCTATAATGTCTGTTTTGTTCACGCATCGTTGTAGATATAATGGAATTTGATGCGACTGTCATACAATTGAGAGGTTTAGCGCTATAAAAACAGATTCAATCCGCCATTTTCTACATTTGAAAATGCCTGTATTAAGTCAGGTATATGACAGTTATTGTCTATTCGATTGATGTGTTTTATCATTTGATTTTGGCATTTGATAAAGGACTTTTCGTTTTGAAGTTTCCACGGAGCTCAGTATTTTTGGGATTTTACTTTTTTTTCAGTATCATTTTCACAAGTAATGCACGATGGTATTGATTCCTGGTACTGACTTTGTTTCTGATCTTAATAATGTGTTAAAGAATTGCGTGATATGGAGTGTTTATATCTTTCTACAATTTGTTAGTAGACGTATTTTGTGTAAAAAGTTATCAAAAGTACCAGGATTATAATTTCATACGCCAGACGCGCGTTTCGTCTACATAAGACTCATCAGTGACGCTCAGATCAAAATAGTTCAAAAAAGCCAAATAAATACAAAGTTGAAGAGCATTGAGGACCCAAAATTCCAAAAAGTTGTGCCAAATACAGCTAAGGTAATCTACTCCTGGGGTAAGAAAATCCTTAGTTTTTCGAAAAATTCAAAGTTTTGCAAACAGAAAATTTATAAAAATGACCATATAATTGATATCATTTTGGGATTTTACTTTTTTTTCAGTATCATTTTCACAAGTAATGCACGATGGTATTGATTCCTGGTACTGACTTTGTTTCTGATCTTAATAATGTGTTAAAGAATTGCGTGATATGGAGTGTTTATATCTTTCTACAATTTGTTAGTAGACGTAGAATGTTAATAGGTTTTACATTGTTAAAAACTACACAGGTGTTTATTTTGACATGATTAACTAGCTACTATTTGTTATGGCGAATAAAAACATTAGGAAAGTGATATTGTTTTGAAATGTTAACGTGCGTTTAATATATATAAAACGACACCTTTCTAAAATGCATAACTGTTTGCTATTCTGCAAACTGTAACGGGGTCATTATTAACAAAATCATTTTAAGTTCTAAAGTGAAAATATTTAGAAAAATGGGAAATAGTAGAAATACCCTTTTTAATTCTTTAGATCAAATTAGGAAGATTTGTTTGTTATAGAAAATAAATCAAACTTCATTAAACCATTAATGATCGTTGAA
The DNA here is from genome assembly GCF_963676685.1 of Mytilus edulis. NCBI lineage: Eukaryota > Metazoa > Mollusca > Bivalvia > Mytilida > Mytilidae > Mytilus > Mytilus edulis. The sequence continues at coordinate 21,142,530 of NC_092349.1, forward strand.
ATCTGAGTAATTATTATGGATCTGGAGGGTTGAAAAAGATAATTTACACAAATTCAACAGTAATATACTATTGTTTAAAAGACATAAATCTATTGAGGAAAAACATCTAGGTTACATAATTAATAGAGGAAACCATATGAACTATAAGAGGAAAACAAAGTATTCATATAGATAGTGGGGGATATGGGGTCTAAGTAGGCATTGTCAGGTTGAGGACAGGGCGACTTAACATAAATTCTAGAAGATAGGGAAAATCTAGTCTAAGAAGTGTATTGTCGAAGATAGGGGAAAGATGTTTTGGCTATATAGATTCGAAATGAGATTGTAAGGTGAAAAGAAGAGCGTTGTTAGTTTTTCTTCAACTTTTGCCCTTGTCATCTTTCAACTATTTATCATGGCACTTGTTTACTGATTCCTTCTGTTGAATTCTAGGTTGATAAATTGTAACAGTAAATGGTGAATGTGTATTAATGGCAATTTTTTTCTGAATTCATCGTAAAATATTTACTGAGAATAGATTAAAAAAATAGATGGATGTTATTTGGAAAATAAACACTCTAAGTTTCTAGGTTGATCAGCGAGAAACACAAGTGAAGTGATATCAAAGGGATTGCGTTTAAATCTAAGATTTTGGATAGCGAGAGGGTTGATTGGATTAAGTCCTATTGAAAAATATTCCTCTTAGAAATAACGAAAACGTTCCTTAGTCGAAGCCATTATCCTTTTCTCTTACTTAATCTGGATAATGCTTCAACCAATAGCAATTATTACCCAAACATGAACTGCCATTGTTAATGAGAATAAATGAACAGGAACTTTATATCTTAGTTGGTTTTTTACGTGAAATGTTTTTGAATTTTTTGGCAATAGTGACGTCTACTTCTTTGACTAGTGATCATTGTTAGCCTCGTGTTGGATGATTTTATTTTGTCTCCACCAATTTGCAAAATACCTTATCGTAAATCTGTTAAATTTTATTTCAAGTGTTATTTGATAGATATAATCACTTTAGTCAATGTAGGCTTTTCTCATTGTTGAAGGCCTTACGTTGATCTATAGTGGTTAATTTCTGTGTCATTTTGGTTTCTGGTGGAGAGTTGTCTAATTGGCAATAATACTACATCGTCTGTTTTAAAGAAGTCTTAATGATAACATTCTGTTGTTAGTATCTTTATTTATGGACTAATACAATATATCCATTATCAGTTTCAAACTTGAACGGTCTATCATGTCATGGTTGAAATCCTTTTTGTTCTGAATTTCACTTCGGCTTTACAACACAGCCACCGCAACAACACTGGTCGTTATTGACGCACCTCGCTGTTCCAGCACAGAATTTCTCAACACAGAAAGAAAAACAACCATCAACATTAAACCCACAGTCCACAGTGGGAAAGCACGTTTCCGCAGCTTCAGTATACTTCAATCCTAAAAAAAAAAGTAAAATCAAAATAATACTGATTTTCGAGGAAAATTCAAAACGGAAAGTGCCTATTAAATGGCAAAATCAAAAGCGCAAACACATCAAACGAATGGATAAACAACTTTCATATTCCTGACTTGGTATTGGTATTTTCTTATGTAGAAAATGGTGGATTGAACCTGGTATTAAAGCTAGCTAGACCTCACACTTTATAACAACAGTTTAAGTATAAGGTCAATTTTATTTTAAGAAAAAGTTATCATACTTTCTAAATGAATACACAGAACATATAATATCAAAAGCTTGAAACTTTACCTAATAATTTCTCATTCTTTGGCACCATTATACACGTTTCTTGTTGTTTTTGTTTGCATTTTATACCGATTAATGAAGAACGGAAAGGGTTATTTATCTGATATATTATGTCATATGTTAGTTTTTAATTTGCCCAATGATAGACAAAAATGACCATGACTGCTTCTTTATTGATATTTCTGATTCGGAACAAAAAGGTTTGGTTCAATAATAATTTTGTTAACACATGTTACCCAAAATTATCTGAAGACAAGAAATATTTACATATACATATATATATTAACATGGTTAATACAGGAACATAATTTCAGAACAGAAAACAATAACTTACTCGTCAGTATCGGTAAATTATTTTTGTACAGAAATAATTAACTTACCAGTGAAGCATATCAATATGAAGCAAAATCCAAGGTAGGCAGTCATTATTCAACAACAATAGTCCTGTAAATATCATATGTTATAAATTTAGCTACGTATTGATGTAAAGACGTCAACCAATCGCACACACACAGTTTAATATGACAGTTGTTGTCCATTCTTTTTTTATGTGTTTTGTCATTGATTTTGTCGCCGCGATATAGCCTTTTTGTGCTAATGCGGCGTAAAGCAACCAACAATCAATCAATCATTTGATTTTGCCATGTGATTGGGAACTTTCCGATTGAATTTTCCTCGGAGTTCAGTATTTTTGTGATTTTACTTTTTAATTTAAAAGTAATTGAATAAAAAAAGCAATATTAAATTGTCGCATATCATGTATAAAAAAAAAAACAATTATTAAAGACTAAGGCTTAAATTTGCTAAGTTGTTTTCGTATTTTTTTAAAATAACTTACACTTATTACGCTTAACTAGTAACACATGTACACGTTTCCACCTAATAGAATTAACACCGATCTACATACAAGAAAATATTATCACATGATAATTTGTGTTGTTGCATATCTATATCATTTTACCTACCTGTATCTATATCAAACTAAAATTGTTATGCAAAGAAATAGCATGTGGCGTTTTTTATCATTTTATATTGTCCGATAATAAATATTAACGGAAAAGGACATAGTTGAAAAAAAAGTTCATTGGATCGGTCTTTCTTCAGGGATGAGTCTGATATCCAGGAAGAAATGGCCTATAAGCACAGGTGCAATAACGTTTTAATTGTTTTTTCGTAGCTGATGAAGTGACAATTATTCTGCATGTCTCATTAATTTCGTTATGTCCTTCTCTATGTCTCTTCAATTTGTCATTTCTGTAGAAGGTCTCTTTAGTATTGTTATTTACCTTTTGGTTCATGATGTTTGTCGATTCAATGGAGTTTGTTTCAATGTTGCCCCTGAGGCAGATCCTGTATTTCATGTCACGAAATTATTTGTTCGTTTTATTTCCTTAGTAATTTCAATCTAGACAGTTATCAAGATCGAGAAATAGCAATCATGTCACATTTTTTTGATTTCAGTAATATGATAGCATATTTTGCTTCAATTTAGAAGTTTAAAAAAAAATCATTTTTAATTTTTTTGATCAAAATTGAAACAAGTAATCTTCATAGTAATCTTCATACAATTTGCGCAAAATGTCATTTTTAATAAATGGGGTCTATAAACTCGTTTTAAAGATAGATCAGTCTAAACATCGAAAAATTCGAAACATACATTTTTTATCGAAATGTCACAGTTAGACATTCCGAAAAATATAGTTTTAAGTTAGCGACGTCATTACCTCTCTGTAACTTTATTGTATGCCCTTTAGGTATCTTTGTTCATTTTCCCGCACGTGCGGGTCTCTTTATAGTGGCTGATTTCGTTTGCAAAATTAAGAACTCTCAAATGACGTTCAAAATAAACAGGTGATTGCGTTTCTCCGCAAAGCTTAACACTCTAAAAGTAAAGTCCCGTTAAACAGCAAGGAAGCTTCTAGTAGATCCATATATTGTTTACACGTTAGACCTAATAAGGCATCAAGATGCTGCAAAATATAAATTCATTCTGTTTAGAAGGCCATGTGAACAATATGCCATTTGTTTTTTTTATAGATAAATTGAAAGATGAGCAACCTGACATATTAAAATGCTGGTAAACATGACTGTAATAAAGTTCCATTTCTTCTGCAGTATCTTATTTTTTTAACTAAAGTCCTGCAGATCCGTGACAACGTTGTGGGTTCGATGATTAAAGCACTTATTTTGGCATGGTAGTAATTCTGACTGTTTCAAACAATATAAGCTCTCAACTCACAATAAACATTCAAAATGGCGAGTATTTCAATAATGGCCACCACAAAATATCACGGAAATCAATATATATATTACTAGTTGAAGGTAACATATTTAACATGAAAGGTAAAAAATGACATAGAAGTAGTGCAGGTACATTCTGTTTTGTAGTTTATAAAAGAAATATAAGAAATGAATCAAACCTTTTTTTTCTTCAAAATAGCCATCACAAAATATCAAAGTTATCAAAGGTACCAGGAATATGATTTAGTACGCCAGACGCGCGTTTTGTCTACATAAGACTTATCAGTGACACTCATATCAAAATAGTTATAAAGCCAAACAAGTAAAAAGTTGAAGAGCATTGAGGATACAAAATTCCGAAAAGTTGTTCCAAATACGGCTAAGGTAATCTATGCCTGGGATAAGAAAATCCTTAGTGTTTCGAAAAATTCAAAGTTTTGTAAACAGGAAATTTAAAAAAATGACCACATTATTGATATTCATGTCAACACCGGAGTGTCGACTACTGGGCTGGTGATACCCTCGGGGACGAAACGTCCACCAGCAGTGGCATCGACCCAGTGGTGTAAAAGGTATCAAAGGTACCAAGATTATAATTGAGTACGCCAGACGCGCGTTTCGTCTACATAAGACTCTTCAGTGACGCTCATATCAAAATATTTATAAAGCAAAACAAGTAAAAAGTTGAAGAGCATTGAGGATACAAAATTCCAAAAAGTTGTGCCAAATACTGCTAAGATGATCTATGCCTGGGATAAGAACATCCTTAGTGTTTCGAAAAATTCGATACGTCCACCAGCAGTGGCATCGACCCAGTGGTGTTAAAGTTATCAAAGGTACCAGGATTATAATTTAGTACGCCAAACGCGCGTTTCGTCTAGATAAGACTCATCAGTGACGCTCAATATTTATAAAGCTAAACAAGTTATTCCATTGAGGCACTTAGATAAAATCATGCTTATTGTTTACAATCCACAAAAAATAAAGCATCCCCGTTATATAACTGGCAAATTCCATAACAATTCTCAAAAGATCTTTCACCCCGATAACTTCGCCAGAAGTCATCTGCTCTTTTACAAATACACATTGTCGATACCTTAAAATCATCTTCCTATTGTCCCTCGATCAGGTGAAATTTGACATTTATCAAGTCATTGTGTAATATGATAAAGCGTTAGGTATCTTTGGATGAACGTTGGAAAGCAATTCCATCTATGAAACATTCATTAAATTTGTGGTTTATCCCTCGAATCCTTCTTGTTTAACAACAACAGCCTTTGACAATTTTGAAAACCAACAATTACATCTAAAGAATCGTTACATCGTACGACACTTTTCGATATTGCAGCTCTTTACCTGCCTAAATTTGTCAATTCGTCACAACCTTATGCTTTGAAATAACCTCGGGTATTTAAACCGGTATCGATCATGTGCCTGCCAAACTGTTCGTATTATTTCTTTAACTTAGACACTAATATTATAATTCTGGTACATTTGATAACTATTAGAATATCATATTCCAAAGGATACAGATAAATCATTTATACCAACCAAATATAATCATACGTTAAATACTTACATCAAGTACCATTTGTTTTCGAACATGCACTCTGTCAATTTTTTGACAAGAAATACAATTATGCCAACCTTGTATAACAAGTGAATCGTTCGACTCTATCCTTACATGGTATGAAATACTTGGCAAACAGATGGCGAGACGCAAATGATATTGCAAACATTAATTATGTCGGGACTGCCTTCCATACATGAAATAGGAATAATGGTCATCAATTTTTTAAAAACTATCATTCTGCATAGACAATGTTTAAGGAAGCCATGACATATGTCGTTCCGAGAATAGAATTCAACAATGTGATAATATATTCTGAGACTTGTATTCAATATCACGCGATCAATTATATGTGTGCTTTTGTGGAGCAGGATCTGCTAACCCTTCCGGAGCACCAGAGATCACCTCTAGTTTTTGGTGGGGTTCGTGTTGTTTATTCTTTAGTTTTCTATGTTGCGTCATGTGTTCTATTGTTTGTCTGTTTGTCGTTTTCATTTTTAGCCATGGCGTTGTCAGTTTATTTTCGATTTATAAGTTTAACTGTCCCTTTGGTATCTTTCATCCCTATTTTGTACAATTGGAACAGTGGAACATGCCAAACATACATCTACCAAATTAAAACAGATTTAAAATGGAGATTGGTATTGCGTCAAAAGAAAAGAAATCGATCAAAGAGCAGAAAACAGCCGAGAAAATGTTGCTTTTATTAAGGTCTTCATATAGAAATAGCTTCTTTGAGAACTTAAGGGTCTGATTAGAAAAAAAATAAGGGTTCAACAAGTGTTAAATAAAGAACGCATAGTACTTCGTGAACATGATATTCTATTGAGAGGCTCTTCTTCATCATGAACAAGACCTTTTAATGAGGTTCCAATAGGTGTACACAGATCCAGACATAATGTATACTGAATATGAGAACCTTGTAAAAAGTGTGTAACTAAACTCATCATACGTATCAAGATTAAAATGATGTATGTTCTTCTCGCGTTGAGTGTACACAACCGTAATCATTGACACTTGAAATATTTGAAAATCCAAAGCTTATTAAAAAGAAGAAGGACTATAAGTAAAAATGTACATTAACGTATAACCCAAGCTGGGAAAGGAATCAGAGCTTTGCAAGGGGGAGATATATCTTGATTTTGGTTAATTTCCAAAATTTTGTAACAGCAAAAATTTATAACACAAAAAACCAGTATTTTCATGCCATTACCGAAGTGCTGGCTACAAGACTGATGTTATCTTCGGGGACTATCAATCTCATTATTGTATCATCAAACCCTGAATTCTTCAGAAAATATGAACGAATCAGCTTGACGATATATCTTGAAATTGATAAAGTTAGTATTGATTAAATAAGTTAATGCAAAAATAAATTGATGCAATATAAATGTCATTAAAACAGATATATATCTATCAGATATTAAATGACAAGGAAATGAATGAAAAAACCTACGTGAGAATATCTGACATAATGCATTAAATTATATGAGAGCTGCTTCCTATTCTAAGTGGAATACTCTTTAAACATCATTAGTATATACCAAGCATGTGTCTGCGTTGCTGTGCTAAGCATTCCCCTCAAAATTAAAGGCCTCGTTAAACAGTAAGTAGGAGTCTAGCAGATCCATCAATCGTTTACACAAGAACATGCTTGTACCAAGTAAAGAATATGACAGGTTTTAACCATTCGTTTTATGTGTTTGAGCTTTTCATTTTGCCATTTGATTAGGGACATTCCTTTTTTATTTTCCTCGGAGTTCAGTATTTTTGAGATTTTACCTTTTACATGTTACATTAATAGTGTCAAGCTTAGAATAGAATATGAAATCATTCTGTTCGGTTGTTCTTGAGAACAATGTAAAACAACATATTTGGACAAACGGACAGACGAACAACAAGACAGGTGGAAATAATAATCCAATAAACCCCCACTTTGTAATAAGGAGGAATACATATGTATTATTCATATTTTTGACGATAATTTATAGATCTTGGAATGATGTTTTAAGTATTGTTTTAAAAAGTCAATGAAAAATAAAAGAAATGCGAAACAACTGTCATTAAAACAGATGTCTATCAGAGATCAAATGACAAGGACATGCATAATAAATTCTACGGGACAATACTAGATATAATATATTCTTTAGATTTATGAAAAAAAATATATATGCAGTCAAACTCTGGCCATTTGTTGATTTCGTTGCAGAACATTTTACATTCCCAACATCAGTAAGTGAAGAGTATACGTGCAGCCTTCAAATGGACTAAATAGTTTGATATGGAAAACACATTTACAACATACAAACAGTAATTACTCATTAGCTAACAGTCAGCCGGACATAAGAATTAAACACAAAAGGACAATATTGGCAGGTAATTTCAGTTGTGTACATTATCGCTTTACATGAATCCAGATTTTTCCCTCTTTAAGGATATTAGCATGCAACAGATAGTGTTGAATCAAAATAACAGCTGTTTCCTTACAAATAAGCAATGGGTTAATACGTACATGTCATTTATTTGTTAAAAATATATTAATAACCAATAACCTTAAGTACATTATAAATTAGATATAATACGACTACCTGTGTCTGAGAGCATGTTAAACAATGTTAAATACAGAAAAACTGGTCAATACAGAAGTTTTACTATTCCTTATCCAGAATGTTTGATGACTATAAGATTTCAACGTGTTTGATTTTAGGGTTGCTGTTTTTTTTCATATGTTTGCTTTTGTTTCTTATAATTTATACAATAATGGACGGTAGAAATTTTAATATCAAGAACTGACAAATATTTAAGTTTATGTCTCTAGGGGCACAGTCCGAAATGAGAAAAATACGTAGGATTGGCAATCTTGGATAGGCACCGCTTCAAACTGATCATATTTTTATTTATACTAAATGGCCCTCCTAACTTTTGAAAATACATGTTGAAGAAGCTTTAAACATTTCTCGATGCAGTAGCACATCTTTGTCAAAACATTTACGTCTTAGATTTACTTTGTGACTAAAGATACGTCATATGTACAGCCAACGAAGCCTCTTTCTTTCTGTACAATATTTTTGTTTCGGAAAAGGGCCTTTGTGAAAGCTGTCTTCGGCACCAGCTGGAATTCAAGTATTTGTTTATTCGTCACTAGTCAGACTCGTTCTGATCAAGAAGTTGCAATTTTATAAATGCATACGTTAGATACGTCGTTTTAATTGGACATAACTCGTGTAAAAATCAAGACGAATAACATTTTTTCTTTAATTCTAAATCAAAAGAAAATTCATCGCACATAATTGTTTTTTAGGGTTACTTGACATTCCTCATTATTCCTTGCATTACAATTATAATTACGCCCATACATCCACTTTTATCCTGTATTTGTGGTTATATATCGTGTTTATCTTTAGTCAGCTTATGTTGGTTGTTTCAAGTCTTTTGTAAATAATGGTGCCATAAAATCCGCCTCGTGCAAAAACAACTAAAATTGACTAAATACCACTGTATTTGAACAAAGTATAAGATTAGTTTTAAATACCAACTTAGTAGCACTATAGTAAAAGTAATTCCCTTTTAAATATGTAAACGTTATTTTGATAATGAAGGAATTTGCTATTACGAAAACACAAACGTAAATATGTCATTGTAAATAAAAAAGGATTTATAATATCAAAACATTCTTATCTATTCATAAATTATCTGTTAACAAAACTTTGAATTGTTCGGAATACTTGGGATTGTTAACCCAATGAATATATTACATAACATGTGTTAGGCAAACCCCTTTGGAATTCCCAGTTTTGAATAACCATCAACTTTGGCATTTTGTTTGGCTGTTACGTTTGTGATTCGAGCGTAACTGGTGAGTCTTTCTTAGACGGATTGTGCACGTCTGGCGTACACAATTAAAGTCTTGATGCGTTCTTGTCTATAATACCATGATCTATAATCCCATTATTGTATGCAATAACTTTCGGTGAAAATTTTGTCTCATACATTCATTATGTTTTTTAACCTGCATTTTTCTTTAAAATTCATCACAACATTATTCAAAGGTGTCACAAAATTGTACCGGTTTTAACATGAACGGTAACAGAAACAATGTCAACTAAATCAACAACATAGATACATTATAAAAATAATCAAATTAGAAACAATAGAGATACAATATCAACATTATAGATACAATATCAACAATATAGATACAATATCAACAATATCAACCATATAGAAACAATAATATCAACCATATAGAAACAATATCAACAATATATAGACAATATCAACAATATAGAAACAATATCAACAATATAGAAACAATATCAACAGTATAGAGACAATATCAACAATATAGAGACAATATCAACAATATAGATGCAGATATAATATAGAAATAATAATGAATAAAAACAATGCAGATACATCATAGAAATGATAATAACAAACTCATGATAGATTCCAGGAATAAATTTAATACCTACGCTAGACCCGCGTTTCGTCTACAAAAGACTCATAAGTGACGATCGAATCAAAAAAGTTATAAAAGGCGAAATATAGTACGAAGTTGAAGAGCATTGAGGACCAAAAATTCCAAAAAGTTTTGCCAAATACAGCTAATGTAATCTATTCCTGAGGTAGAAAAGCCTTAGTTTTTCAAAAATTCAAAGTTTAGTTAACAGTTAATTAACATTTATGAACAAATCAATGATAACTCAAGTCAACACAAAAGTGCTGAGAATTGGGCTGGTTATGCCAATGTCAAAAATACAAATACATCACTTAAATAAAAATAATCAAAACAATGTCAACAATATAAATACATCATTTATAATAATATCAATAATAAATAAACAATATCAACATTATAGAAATGATAATGATGGAAACAATGTCACAATACATACACATCAAAGACATAATAACCATGAAAACAAAACAAACAATGCAGATATATCATAGAAATACAAGCAGTAAAAACAATGCAGATATAACATAGAAATAATAACAATACAAACAATGCAGATATAACATAGATATAATAACAATACAAACAATGCAGATATAATATAGAAATAATAACAATACAAACAATGCAGATATAACATAGAAATAATAACAATACACACAATGCAGATATAATATAGAAATAATAACAATACAAATATTGCAGATATAATATAGAAATAATAGCAATGCAAACAATGCAGATATAATATAGAAATAATAACAATACAAACAATGCAGATATACTATAGAAATAATAACAATACGAACACTGCAGATATAACATAGAAATAATAACAATACAAACAATGCAGATATAATATAGAAATAATAATGATGGAAACAATGCAGATATAATATAGAAATAATAACAATACACACAATGCAGATATAATATAGAAATAATAACAATACAAACAATGCAGATATAATATAGAAATAATAACAATACAAACAATGCAGATATAACATAGAAATAATAACAATACGAACAATGCAGATATAATATAGAAATAATAACAATACAAACAATGCAGATATAATATAGACATAATAACAATACAAACAATGCAGATATAATATAGACATAATAACAATACAAACAATGCAGATATAATATAGACATAATTACAATACAATACAAACAATGCAGATATAATATAGAAATAATAATGATGGAAACAATGTCAACAATACAAGTACATCATCTAAATACAATTAATTAAAACAATGTCAACAATATAAATACAGCATAGAAAAAAATAAGTTATATAAGACCATTTACGAAAAGGTATATTCACAACGCTGCGGTTGACAAATTACACGTTAGATGTGGGGAATGTGTCAAAACACAAAAGAGATTAATAATGATGGAAACAATGCAGATATAATATAGAAATAATAACAATACAAACAATGCAGATATAATATAGACATAATTACAATACAAACAATGCAGATATAATATAGAAATAATAACAATACAAACAATGCAGATATAATATAGAAATAATAACAATACAAACAATGCAGATATAATATAGAAATAATAATGATGGAAACAATGCAGATATAATATAGAAATAATAACAATACACACAATGCAGATATAATATAGAAATAATAACAATACAAACAATGCAGATATAATATAGAAATAATAACAATACAAACAATGCAGATATAACATAGAAATAATAACAATACGAACAATGCAGATATAATATAGAAATAATAACAATACAAACAATGCAGATATAATATAGACATAATAACAATACAAACAATGCAGATATACTATAGACATAATAACAATACAAACAATGCAGATATAATATAGACATAATTACAATACAATACAAACAATGCAGATATAATATAGAAATAATAATGATGGAAACAATGTCAACAATACAAGTACATCATCTAAATACAATTAATTAAAACAATGTCAACAATATAAATACAGCATAGAAAAAAATAAGTTATATAAGACCATTTACGAAAAGGTATATTCACAACGCTGCGGTTGACAAATTACACGTTAGATGTGGGGAATGTGTCAAAACACAAAAGAGATTAATAATGATGGAAACAATGCAGATATAATATAGAAATAATAACAATACAAACAATGCAGATATAATATAGACATAATTACAATACAAACAATGCAGATATAATATAGAAATAATAACAATACAAACAATGCAGATATAATATAGAAATAATAACAATACAAACAATGCAGATATAATATAGAAATAATAATGATGGAAACAATGCAGATATAATATAGAAATAATAACAATACACACAATGCAGATATAATATAGAAATAATAACAATACAAACAATGCAGATATAACATAGAAATAATAACAATACGAACAATGCAGATATAATATAGAAAGAATAACAATACAAACAATGCAGATATAATATAGACATAATAACAATACAAACAATGTAGATATAATATAGACATAATTACAATACAAACAATGCAGATATAATATAGAAATAATAACAATACGAACAATGCAGATATAACATAGAAATAATAACAAAACAAACAATGCAGATATAATATAGAAATAATAACAATACGAACAATGCAGATATAATATAGAAATAATAATGATGGAAACAATGCAGATATAATATAGAAATAATAACAGTACAAACAATGCAGATATAACATAGAAATAATAACAATACGAACAATGCAGATATAACATAGAAATATCAACAATACAAACAATGCAGATATAATATAGACATAATAACAATACAAACAATGCAGATATAACATAGACATAATTACAATACAAACAATGCAGATATAACATAGAAATAATAACAATACAAACAATGCAGATATAACATAGAAATAATAACAATACGAACAATGCAGATATAATATAGAAATAATAACAATACGAACAATGCAGATATAACATAGAAATAATAACAATACAAACAATGCAGATATAGCATAGAAATAATAACAATACGAACAATGCAGATATAATATAGAAATAATAACAATACGAACAATGCAGATATAATATAGAAATAATAATGATGGAAACAATGCAGATATAATATAGAAATAATAACAGTACAAACAATGCAGATATAACATAGAAATAATAACAATACAAACAATGCAGATATAACATAAAAATAATAATGATGGAAACAATGCAGATATAATATAGAAATAGTAACAATACGAACCATGCAGATATAATATAGAAATAATAACAATACGAACAATGCAGATATAAAGAGAAATAATAACAATACAAACAATGCAGATATAATATAGAAAGAATAACAATACGAACAATGCAGATATAATATAGAAATAGTAATTATGGAAACAATGCAGACATAATATAGACATAATAACAATACAAACCATGCAGATATAATATAGAAATAATAACAATACAAACAATGCAGATATAATATAGAAATAATAACAATACAAACAATGCAGATATAATATAGAAATAATAGCAGTGCAAACAATGCAGATATAATATAGAAATAATAACAATACGAACAATGCAGATATAACATAGAAATAATAACAATACAAACAATGCAGATATAATATAGAAATAATAGCAATACGAACAATGCAGATATAATATAGAAATAATAACAATACAAACAATGCAGATATAATATAGAAATAATAGCAATACGAACAATGCAGATATAATATAGAAATAATAATGATGGAAACAATGCAGATATAACATAGAAATAATAACAATACGAACAATGCAGATATAATATAGAAAGAATAACAATACAAACAATGCAGATATAATATAGACATAATAACAATACAAACAATGCAGATATAATATAGACATAATAACAATACAAACAATGCAGATATAATATAGAAATAATAACAATACAAACAATGCAGATATAATATAGAAATAATAACAATACACACAATGCAGATATAATATAGAAATAATAACAATATCAACACAATGCAGATATAACATAGAAATAATAACAATACAAACAATGCAGATATAATATAGAAATAATAACAATACAAACAATGCAGATATAACATAGAAATAATAACAATACAAACAATGCAGATATAACATAGAAATAATAACAATACGAACAATGCAGATATAATATAGAAATAATAACAATACAAACAATGCAGATATAATATAGAAATAATAACAATACAAACAATGCAGATATAACATAGAAATAATAACAATACAAACAATGCAGATATAATATAGAAATAATAACAATACAAACAATGCAGATATAATATAGAAATAATAACAATACAAACAATGCAGATATAACATAGAAATAATAACAATACAAACAATGCAGATATAATATAGAAATAATAACAATACAAACAATGCAGATATAATATAGAAATAATAACAATACGAACAATGCAGATATAATATAGAAATAATAACAATACAAACAATGCAGATATAATATAGAAATAATAACAATACAAACAATGCAGATATAACATAGAAATAATAACAATACAATCAATGCAGATATAATATAGAAATAATAATACGAACAATGCAGATATAATATAGAAATAATAATGATGGAAACAATGCAGATATAATATAGAAATAATAACAGTACAAACAATGCAGACATAACATAGAAATAATAACAATACAAACAATGCAGATATAACATAAAAATAATAATGATGGAAACAATGCATATATAATATAGAAATAGTAACAATACGAACCATGCAGATATAATATAGAAATAATAACAATACGAACAATGCAGATATAAAGAGAAATAATAACAATACAAACAATGCAGATATAATATAGAAAGAATAACAATACGAACAATGCAGATATAATATAGAAATAGTAATTATGGAAACAATGCAGACATAATATAGACATAATAACAATACAAACCATGCAGATATAATATAGAAATAATAACAATACAAACAATGCAGATATAATATAGAAATAATAACAATACAAACAATGCAGATATAATATAGAAATAATAGGAATGCAAACAATGCAGATATAATATAGAAATAATAACAATACGAACAATGCAGATATAACATAGAAATAATAACAATACAAACAATGCAGATATAATATAGAAATAATAGCAATACGAACAATGCAGATATAATATAGAAATAATAACAATACAAACAATGCAGATATAATATAGAAATAATAGCAATACGAACAATGCAGATATAATATAGAAATAATAATGATGGAAACAATGCGGATATAACATAGAAATAATAACAATACGAACAATGCAGATATAATATAGAAAGAATAACAATACAAACAATGCAGATATAATATAGACATAATAACAATACAAACAATGCAGATATAATATAGACATAATAACAATACAAACAATGCAGATATAATATAGAAATAATAACAATACAAACAATGCAGATATAATATAGAAATAATAACAATATCAACACAATGCAGATATAACATAGAAATAATAACAATACAAACAATGCAGATATAATATAGAAAGAATAACAATACAAACAATGCAGATATAATATAGACATAATAACAATACAAACAATGCAGATATAATATAGACATAATAACAATACAAACAATGCAGATATAATATAGAAATAATAACAATACAAACAATGCAGATATAATATAGAAATAATAACAATACACACAATGCAGATATAATATAGAAATAATAACAATATCAACACAATGCAGATATAACATAGAAATAATAACAATACAAACAATGCAGATATAATATAGAAATAATAACAATACAAACAATGCAGATATAACATAGAAATAATAACAATACAAACAATGCAGATATAACATAGAAATAATAACAATACGAACAATGCAGATATAATATAGAAATAATAACAATACAAACAATGCAGATATAATATAGAAATAATAACAATACAAACAATGCAGATATAACATAGAAATAATAACAATACAAACAATGCAGATATAATATAGAAATAATAACAATACAAACAATGCAGATATAATATAGAAATAATAACAATACAAACAATGCAGATATAACATAGAAATAATAACAATACAAACAATGCAGATATAATATAGAAATAATAACAATACAAACAATGCAGATATAATATAGAAATAATAACAATACGAACAATGCAGATATAATATAGAAATAATAACAATACAAACAATGCAGATATAATATAGAAATAATAACAATACAAACAATGCAGATATAACATAGAAATAATAACAATACAAACAATGCAGATATAATATAGAAATAATAATACGAACAATGCAGATATAATATAGAAATAATAATGA
Source organism: Mytilus edulis (assembly GCF_963676685.1). Taxonomy (NCBI): domain Eukaryota; kingdom Metazoa; phylum Mollusca; class Bivalvia; order Mytilida; family Mytilidae; genus Mytilus; species Mytilus edulis. The sequence continues at coordinate 21,158,989 of NC_092349.1, forward strand.
TGGAAACAATGCAGATATAATATAGAAATAATAACAGTACAAACAATGCAGATATAACATAGAAATAATAACAATACAAACAATGCAGATATAACATAAAAATAATAATGATGGAAACAATGCAGATATAATATAGAAATAGTAACAATACGAACCATGCAGATATAATATAGAAATAATAACAATACGAACAATGCAGATATAAAGAGAAATAATAACAATACAAACAATGCAGATATAATATAGAAAGAATAACAATACGAACAATGCAGATATAATATAGAAATAGTAATTATGGAAACAATGCAGACATAATATAGACATAATAACAATACAAACCATGCAGATATAATATAGAAATAATAACAATACAAACAATGCAGATATAATATAGAAATAATAACAATACAAACAATGCAGATATAATATAGAAATAATAGCAATGCAAACAATGCAGATATAATATAGAAATAATAACATTACGAACAATGCAGATATAACATAGAAATAATAACAATACAAACAATGCAGATATAATATAGAAATAATAGCAATACGAACAATGCAGATATAATATAGAAATAATAACAATACAAACAATGCAGATATAATATAGAAATAATAGCAATACGAACAATGCAGATATAATATAGAAATAATAATGATGGAAACAATGCAGATATAACATAGAAATAATAACAATACGAACAATGCAGATATAATATAGAAAGAATAACAATACAAACAATGCAGATATAATATAGACATAATAACAATACAAACAATGCAGATATAATATAGACATAATAACAATACAAACAATGCAGATATAATATAGAAATAATAACAATACAAACAATGCAGATATAATATAGAAATAATAACAATACACACAATGCAGATATAATATAGAAATAATAACAATATCAACACAATGCAGATATAACATAGAAATAATAACAATACAAACAATGCAGATATAATATAGAAATAATTACAATACAAACAATGCAGATATAACATAGAAATAATAACAATACAAACAATGCAGATATAACATAGAAATAATAACAATACGAACAATGCAGATATAATATAGAAATAATAACAATACAAACAATGCAGATATAATATAGAAATAATAACAATACAAACAATGCAGATATAACATAGAAATAATAACAATACAAACAATGCAGATATAATATAGAAATAATAACAATACAAACAATGCAGATATAATATAGAAATAATAACAATACGAACAATGCAGATATAATATAGAAATAATAACAATACAAACAATGCAGATATAATATAGAAATAATAACAATACACACAATGCAGATATAATATAGAAATAATAACAATACACACAATGCAGATATAACATAGAAATAATAACAATACGAACAATGCGGATATAATATAGAAATAATAACAATACAAACAATGCAGATATAACATAGAAATAATAACAATACGAACAATGCAGATATAATATAGACATAATAACAATACAAACAATGCAGATATAACATAGAAATAATAACAATACAAACAATGCAGATATAATATAGAAATAATAACAATACAAACAATGCAGATATAACATAGAAATAATAACAAAACAAACAATGCAGATATAATATAGAAATAATAACAATACGAACAATGCAGATATAATATAGAAATAGTAATTATGGAAACAATGCAGATATAATATAGAAATAATAACAATACTAACAATGCAGATATAACATAGAAATAATAACAATACGAACAATGCAGATATAATATAGAAATAATAACAATACAAACAATGCAGATATAACATAGACATAATAACAAAACAAACAATGCAGATATAATATAGAAATAATAACAATACGAACAATGCAGATATAATATAGAAATAGTAACAATACGAACAATGCAGATATAATATAGAAATAGTAATTATGGAAACAATGCAGACATAATATAGACATAATAACAATACGAACCATGCAGATATAATATAGAAATAATAACAATACAAACAATGCAGATATAACATAGAAATAATAACAATACGAACCATGCAGATATAATATAGAAATAATAACAATACAAACAATGCAGATAGAATATAGAAATAATAAAAATACGAACAATGCAGATATAACATAGAAATAGTAACAATACGAACAATGCAGATTTAATATAGAAATAATAACAATACAAACAATGCAGATATAATATAGAAATAATAACAATACAAACAATGCAGATATAATATAGAAATAATAAAAATACGAACAATGCAGATATGATATAGAAATAATAACAATACAAACAATGCAGATATAATATAGAAATTATAAAAATACGAACAATGCAGATATAATATAGAAATAATAACAATACGAACAATGCAGATTTAATACAGAAATAATAACAATACAAACAATGCAGATATAATATAGACATAATAACAATACGAACCATGCAGATATAATATAGAAATAATAACAATACAAACAATGCAGATATAATATAGAAATAATAAAAATACGAAAAATGCAGATATAATATAGAAATAATAATAATACGAACAATGCAGATTTAATACAGAAATAATAACAATACAAACAATGCAGATATAATATAAACATAATAACAATACAAACAATGCAGATATAATATAGAAATAATAACAATACAAACAATGCAGATATAATATAGAAATAATAATGATGGAAATAATGTCAACAATACAAATACATCATTTAAATACAAATACTTAAAAGAATGTCAACAATATAAATACATCATAGAAAAAACTAAGCTATATAAGGCCTGTTACGAAAAGGTATATTCACAACGCTGCGGTTGACAAATTACACTCTAGAAGTGTGGAATGTGTCAAAACACAAAAGAGATTACATGTGTATACATTGAATATTATTTAAAAGCTGCATTGATCCTTTTGGAGGTAATTCCGTATGGAACGAGTATTCAATAACATTTTTACCATAGGAAATAGAAGAAATAGATAGTAATGCCACAAATTGGTAGGAGAGGGGGCGGTCATATAAATGAGGTAGATGTGCGGGGCAACGTAGACACGGGGAAGATACGTGTGTAAATTCGTCGGCGAGCACTTAATAGGTCTATTAAATAATCCGAATTATTATAATCTATATTTTATACCTAATCGTGAATATACATGTAACTGTTAATTCTGATATAGTTATATATGAAAAGCAAACAAATGAGCTGGTGTATGTATTTCGATCAAGTTGTTTGCCACCTAAATGTTTATCTAACGGGGTCTGTTTTAAAACACCCTAAACAGAAATTTTATACAATTTCATCTTTAAATATGTTGTATTATAGTTTTAGTAAATTTACTCCAGGTCATACAGCTTCTAAGACATGTATTTCCTTCCTTTATTTCCTTCCAATTTTGTGTTAATTTAAACAGTTTCAGCTCAATTTATATTTTCTTTATAAGGGGTTTGTGATTGATTGATTGCTTGTTTGTTGCTTTACATCCAGTGGCAAATATTTCATACATGTTCAGAGCGGTAAGAGGTTTATGTAATATATGACTCACTACTAACAGGTTGACCATCCCTGCAGCGTTTCAACTGCATTGCACAGTGACTCTGTATTTTCACCTAAACAACACTTTATGCAGCTATTTTGTATTTTATAAATTCCTGACACGTTTTGTGGAAATTCGACAACCGTTTCATTAAAGAATGACAATAGGAAAATGGAAAAACCGATGAATGATGGTTCTTTCCTCTATTTAAGATAACAATGCTAGGGGGTTCTCCAAAAAATATTTATGGCGTTTTTATATTAAATCTGTTGGATGTGTACCTATTATTACTCTACGGAAGTACCTTTTTCATGGAGGAGGAGGGGGCTAAGATTAAATTTGAAAAAGGCAAGACAGGATTTTCGAGTTTTCTAAAGAGCAGAATGATCAACTTAATAAAACAAAAGGGCAGGATGACAATTCATGCTAAAAAATGTCGATTAAAATAATAAAGAGTCCAGACAGAGAAAGGCAATAAAAAAGGCAGGAAATATATTACAAAAGCCTTTAAAACCGCATAGCTGTTTCATTGGCTTGTCCCAAGTCAGGGGCCTGCAGTGGTGTCCGTTAGCTACT